>NC_000070.6:48143663-48443663 GCF_000001635.26 Mus musculus
CTTGAAGAAAAAGTTGCTTAAAAATAAGCTTGTTTAACTGGGTGTTGGTGGCTCACACTGTTAATCTCAGTTCTCCAGAGGCAGAGATAGGGGGAGGCCAGCCTGGTCTACATGGTGAGTTCCATGACAGCCAGGGATATACAGAGAAACCCTGTCTCAAAAAACAAACAAAAAACCAAAAATACAAAGCCAAACAAACCAAGAACAACAAAGGTGGTTCACCTATATCTATTTTTAAAAGGCCACACAGGGCCAGAGACGGCTCAGCAGGTAAAGCCCTTGCCAGCCAACAAGCTCAGTGGTTCTTGTAAACTGTGTGGCTGAGGGAAAGAACCAGGCTATTGGGAATGGTGGGTCTCTGACTGCGTATGTGATGTTCCACGGCATGTTTGTGCACGTGTGTATAGACATGTGCATGTGGGGGTGCGCGCACACACACACACACACAGTAAAAGTGTAAGACTAATTTAAGCACTATGTAAAACAAAATAGCTTCTTCTGTAAAAGAATTTTTCATTGAAAAATTTTCATACACTATATTTTGACCATATTGTTTTCCTTTCCTCAACTCTTCCTAGATCCTTCCCACCTCTTTACCCACTACACTTCAGATTTTCTCTCAAAACATAATAATCAAAACAAACAACAAATCCAATAAGATAAAAGCCAATAAAACAGGGGGCTGGAGAGGTGGCTTAGTGGTTAAGAGCACTGACTGCTCTTCCAGAGGTCCCGAGTTCAATTCATGGTGGCTCACAACCATATGTAATGGGATCCGATGCCCTCTTCTAGTGTGTCGGAGGACAGCAACAGTGGACTCTCATACATAAAATAAATAAACAAATCTTTAAAATACAACCAGTAAAATGAAACAGAGCAAAAGGCACACCCAAATCCATGGAGTCTCTTTCATGGTAACCAGCTAGTCCTGGGTGTGGGGCCTGGGGTGGACAGACCCAATGACACTCCCTCAGAGAGGACTGATCTCCCTTTCCAGCAGGCATCAACTGCACAGAGCTTCCTGGTTAGGGTGGGACCCTAAATCCATTCCCCTCCTCTGCTTTGCTATTTTTCTGAGCAGGTCATTCAAATTATACATTTTTAATAGCTTGAATCATATGTGACACTGTTTTCTTTAAAGAAGTTACATAAAATTTATTTCAAGTTTTCTCAATTATAAAATGACCATAACAGTCTCTAACCCTGCGGGTAGTTGTAAGATGGTTAGTCCTGTGTGCTGTTGTTCTGCACAGCCCTGCAGTAACATCAGATATTCAGTAAGTTAGTTTGCTTATAAATGGGTTATAATCTCATTACTCTCCCCAGTGTTCTGACCTGTCCTATGAAAGTGTAAGGTGAGTATTTGGATGTGGATGTGTGCAGGTCAAAGGTCAATGCCAGGGTTCTTTCCTAGGTACCTTAGTTTTTGAGATTGTATGTCTCACTGAATCTGGAGCCTGTCCATTTAGCTAGACTGGCTAGGCAGCGAGCTTTGGGATCTTTCAGTCTTGTCTCCCCAGTGCTGGATCATGCCACCGAGCCTGGCTTTTTTAATGTGGCTGCAGGGATCTGAGCCCATCTCCTCGTGCTTGCATAACAAGCACATTGCAACTGAACCATCTCCCCAGCCCTACAATAAATATTTTGAAAATCATGTCTCCTTTCTCTCCTTCTTCTAAATCTTAACGTACAGTGAGAAAACTAAGTGGTAATGAACTCGGTGTTTGAAGCAGTGAGTGATGGTGTAGGAGTTCAGTTCCCAGTGCTCTGGAGGCTTAGTTAGACTCTTTTCCTGGGGTCGCTAAGACCATCTGTGTGTCAGATATTTACATTAAGATTTATAACTAACAAAACTACAGTTAAGAAGTAGCATCAAAAATAAGTTTATGATGGGGGTCACTACAACATGAGGAACTGTGTTAAGAAGGTTGGGAATCACTGCCATAGTGAGAACCAGTTCCCATGTTGATTTGCATTTTCTTTATAATCTCTTAGTGCTAACTCAAGTGAGTAGGCATTGAATAGGCCCTTAACACATAATAGTAGATGTTTATTAAATACTTGAATAAATGAATTAGGCATTTTTTTCTCCTTTGATATTCAGTTTCCTTGCTTGTCCTCCAACCCCCTCCCCCATGCTGAAAATTGAACCTAGAGCCCCATGCAAGCTAAGCAAGGGCTCTTCTACTGATGTGTGCCCTCAGTTGTGATTTTTTTAGTCTTTTTAATAGCAGGTTATTAATTTAAAAATATTACGTTTAGTACTGGTTGATACTGAAACAAGTGTAAAGTCATACTACTATCAGTACCTTAGAGTGGAAGGTAAACATGGACTATATCTTAGATGAAATAGAGAGTAGTACAGATTTATTTTAATTAAATAGTTATGACTCTGGAGCTCTTAACAGTAAATCATGCGATGTGTAGAGTATGTTTGCTGTGGTATTTAAATGTTTACCAGTGGACTTGTGCTTGTGTTTGTAAAGAAATCTGATTAATTATTATGATACCAAATGTTTTCTGCTGTACACAATTTGCTCTAAAAATTGCATGTTATAAAAACACATTAGAAATCCTAAATCAATATTTAATGAAGGCAAATATATGCATAGCCACTCATCTTTTAATCATCAAATACATAATTAGCCATTTTTTCAGACTTCCCAATTAACTTAGAGTAATTGCTTTTTACAGTTATCATCCATACAGAGAGGTATATATTTGACTATATCTTAAGCTTTAGACAGGAATTTGGAGATATATCTGAACAAAATGAAGAAAGAGATAAATAGTTATTATATCTAGTTAATAATCTGAACTTGTGTTTTTATCTGAAAGTTTGAACATGGTTTACAGTTTATATTTGTATACTGCAAAGTTTGTTAAATACTGATGTGATGAGCTTACCCTTTTAAAGCTTGCTTCTCTTATTATGCCCCCCATTGCTCTAATGTGTGGCTATTTCTGAAGATTTATTTTATTTTTATAAGACGAGGTCTCCTGCATAGACTGGCCTAGAGCTTTCTATGTGGCTGAAAATGGCTGTGAATCCCTGATCCTCCCGCCTCTACCTCTGAGAGCTGGGATTACAGGAACACTCCAGCACACTGGTTTATGGCATGCTGGTATTGAACCAGCTATTTAGGGTTTGGCGTTCCTATCCTCTGCTCTGACTGTTAGAAGAACAGAAGTACTCAACCATCTACCATTTCTTCACTGTCACAGTAGACACTATAAGCAAAGGAAAAGAAAATCCCCTTCTTGTCCATCTTGTCTTTGGGAGAGTGGCAGCTGGAAAGAATAGAGAGGGCATTGCACATGCCACTCAAGTACTCTACTACAAAGCTATATCCCCAGCCCAAAATGTATATTTTTAATGATTTGCAGTTGCCCATATGTGTGGGATGTAATTTTTTTCGATTAATTTATTTTTATACATATGGGTGTTTTGTCTGTATGTATGTCTGCACACTGTATGCATACTGTCCTCTTAGATGCCAGAAGTTGGACCCCCTGCAGCTGGAGTTAAAGAGTTGTGAGCCGCCCTGTGGGTGCTGAGAACTGAGAACTGCAAGAGTATAAAGTGCTCTTATTCTCTGAGCCATTTCTTCAGCCCTAGGTGTGATGGTTTTTAATGTAGCTGTACTGAGGCTGTGCTGCAGCCAGGCACTTCTGTCACATCAGCCCTTTGTCAGGTTGCTGTGGTGAGAACATTCACAGTCCTCTAGCTGTTTGCACACATACTCCGAAGTGCGGTTAAGTGTAGTTCTCCTGATGCACGGTAGCACCAGAACCCACTCCTGCAGAACTGTGGTTTTGTGCATACTGAACAACCTCGCAACCCTTTCGTCTTCACCTCTCCAGATTCTGGTAACAATTATTGTATGCTGAGCATCTGTGAGAGCAGCCATTTTAGATTCTGATATAAATGAGATCATCTGGCATTGTTCCTTCTGTGCCTGGCATAGTGTCCTCCAGGTTCATCCACATTATTGCAAAGGAAAGATTTTTGTTATTTTTTTTCTTGGATGAATAGTTTTCAATTGTATGTATGTGTATCTACCACCAGATTTTCATTACCTGCTTACCACTAGTGAACACTTAAGTCAGTTTTGTTGTTGTTGTTGTTGTTGTTTTTCTCCCCCTTCGCTCAGGGTCCCACTTGCTCCAGGCATGTGGTTACTGGGATTTGAACTCATGGCCTCTGGAAGAGCAGTCAGTGCTCTTAAACCACAGAACCATCTCACCAGGCCTTAAGTCTGCTTTGTATTTTGGCTATGCAAGCAATGCTGTGATACTCATGGAAATAAAGATAAAAGCTGCTTTGATAATGACTTTATTTCCTTTGGATGCATGCTTCAAAGTGGGACTGCTGGATCATAGGGCGATCATTTTTGTCTGTGGGAACCTCCATACCATTTTTCATAATGGCTACACTAATTTAGAATCCCACACAAAGAATGTCTAATAGTTCTCCTTTCTCTACATCCTTATTAGCATTTGTTATTTTTTAAGGTAGATTTTCTTAAGTAAATAAATATCTAGTATAGTTGATGGTTACACTTGCCATGAGGAAAAGTAAAGCCACTTACAGGGATCAAAAATCCTAGTGATGACCTTTTATATCAGCAGTGCTTGTGGATAGCAGTGTAGGGAAGCCATGAAGCAACTGCAGGCATAAACTGGTAATAGAATTCTCCAGGCATGGGGAAAATGTGATGTGAAGACTGTGGTGGGAGGATGTTTGGCATGTCCACCAGGTGCTAAGGAAGTCGTGTGGCTTGTGTGAGTAAGGAGGATGCAGGAGATGAAGTCAGATTCCAGCTGGGTCAAACCATAGGAGGCCCTGTAGGAGACAGGAACTCAGAGCTGGGAGGAAAGCTCTGGAAGGTTCTGAGCATATAGTGGCCTGAGACAACCTAAAGACACCTCTTGTGAATTATAACAATGAAAGTCTAGAATGGGCATGGATAGGCATAGATGAAGAAGACAGCTAGTGTAACCATTGAAATACTGTTTGTTAGACAAGTTTCTGTGTGGCTTCTACTGGTGAGAAGTGACCAGATGTCTGCTCACTGATACAGAGAACAATCGACCAAAGAAGTGGTGCCACTAACATCTAACTTAGTGGACCAGTGAGCTTATTACTAAGTTACTTACAGGAGTATGGACGAGTTGAAGGCCGCTGCATCCCTAAAAACAATCCACTTCAACTTGGGCCACAACCTACAGAAGATGAATCCCTGGAGTTCCCTGACCGTAAGGCACCATGATAGTCAGAGAAGCCCGTCTATCCAGCAGTAGACCTTGTAGGAAGGACCTTGTAGCTCTTCTCAGTTTCAAGAACTTCCGCAGACCTGTGAGTTGTTTACTTCCTGAGCCTTTTAGTTCTGTTAACTTCCTGTTAACAAGCCTCTTTCCAGGACAGAGTATTTTAATTTGGGAGACATTGTACAACATCAGTGCAGGTACACACCATACCCCTTCCCCACATCAGTTACTCCAGGGGCCTAATGGGGCCTGACTGTTGTTAGCTGCTATCTTTGTAACTCTACTAGACGATTCTTACCCGCAGTGTAATAGAAGAAGGAGCTGCTTGATAGCAACACTAACATGGAGCATGTTTAGAAAAAAATTATACATGCATGTCCTTTAAACACATAGAAACATTTAAAATTGTAAGGTATTATAACAAACACCATGCGTTTACCACACATCTATGCCAGTTCCTCATATTTGTCACAGTTCCTTCCTTTTCCTGTCTCAAGGAAGCTGTTAGTTCTAGTAAAGCTCAGTGCGCCTTCCTCCATCCCACTTCCCATCCCCCACTGCATCTGAATGAAATCTTTGCCTGACTTAGGTATAACTGAATATAAGCAATTAGTTTTATATTTCACTGCCTCTTTCTCAAATAATTTTCTTGTTGTATTAACTGCAATACCATAGAGTATACATATTTAAAGTATCTAATCTTTATGTTTTTCCTGTGTCTGTTAATGATAAAGCTATCCCCATAATCAGGGACATGCATACTTGATCACTCCAAACAGCTTCTCTCTGCGCTCTGAAGCCCTGCGCCCTCATGGTCTCTCTCTGCCACATCCTTCTGTTCTCTTACCTGGCCCACTAACTGGTTTTCTACTGCTACCCATTAGAGGATATAGTTCTTAGAATTTTATATAACCTATACAGTATATGATAACATAATCATACAACATAAAATCCAGTTTCTTTCACTCTGTGTGTGAATATTGTGAAGTTTATCCCTCTTGTTCTATGTATCCATATTTAATTTCTTTTTATTATTGAATAGCATTGTATTCTATGAATATAGCATAGTTTATCTGTTCACCTGTTAGTGGCCATTTGGTTTGTTTATTGCTTTGTCTGTTATAAATAAAGCTGCTGGGGACATTGTGGTATGGGCAGAGGGTTTACTTTATTTGGCTAAATAACCTAGGGACAAAATAATGGCACAGTTACTACTTAACTTTTAAAGAAACTGCCTGTTTCTCAAAACACTTGTTCTATTTTATTCCCACCTAGTTTTCATGTCCTTATAGACAATTTATCAGGTTGGTATTTTTAATTTTAGCTACCTTAGAATGTTGGTAATCTGTCTTATAACTTTATTCATTTGCTCAAAGAATAGTTAATAATTTGCTTTTTTGTCTGTTTTTGCTTTGAGTCAGGGCCTGGCTGTGTTGCTGGTGATGGTCTCTAATTCCTGTTCCTCCTACCTTACCCTCCCTAGTGCTGAGGTACAGCCTACGCCTCTACACCCAGCTGTTTCCACATCCAGCTGTTTCTACTCCAGCTGAGGTGGCTCTTCTTCAGTTGTATTGTCTTCTTTCTTGGCTTGCTAGCTATATCCGCCATTTTAGTAGTTGAACTAGAGCTTATTGTATTCATCTATTGCTATTACACAACTTTGCATGTTTATGAAACTTAGGCAGTCCAGGTGTTGGTGCCTTCGTCTTGAATCCCAGCACTCAGGAGGCAGAGACAGGTGGATATTTGCTTGGTCTACAGAGTGAGTTCCAGGTCAGCCAAGGCTGCACAGAGAAACCCTGTCTCAAGCAACACACAAACAAACAAAACAAAGAACCTTCAGCACACTTGCACTTCTGCCTCCTTATGCTGCTGCTTTCTTGTACTTCAGTTCACTCTTATCTCTCTGTGCCCCTAGAATACTTGGTTCCACTTAAGGTGGTGTAAAATGCTGTGGAGTGCCCATGTACTTCCATTTCGGATGTGCCTACAGTAAATGCCTTTGTGTGGATCCATCTTTTTGTGTTCCATCTTTCCTTTTCCTTTAAGGATTTTATCGTGCTTGGCGTGCAGTTCTAACTGGAGGAAACCTTTTACTTCTACTCTTTTTTTTTTTTTTTTTGATAGAACCGTCACAATGTGTAGACATATACAGCCTCTTTCCCCTCTGTGCTTGGAAGACAGTGACTGTCCTCTCACGTGGGCTCCTGTGAGAACTCCTCCTCATCTGTCTCTGTGCCTCTCCTCTCACTGCTCTGACTGCTTTCCTTGTAAGGTCACACATTTGGAGACATTCACAGGACATGGTGCATTTTCTTCAGTGTCCTGTGCTTTCAGTTTGTTGAGCTCTGACTTCTCAGTTTACAGTTGCATTGATTTGGGGATTTTTTTTTCCGTCATTATTTTCTTGTTAATGCTTTCCTGACCCCTTCCCTCCCTTCTCCAAGAACTCCAGATACAGTGCATTTGCTTGAATGTCACCACACAGCTGAGTGGGGCTCTCTTTTCATGGTTTTTTCGAGACTGAGTTTCTCTGTGTAGCCTGGCTGTCCTGGAACTCAGTCTGTAGACCAGGCTGGCCTCGAACTCAGAAATCCGCCTGCCTCTGCCTCCCAAGTGCTGTGATTAAAGGCATGCGCCACCGCATGAGTGGTACTCTTAAAAAAGTGCTTCCCTTTTGTCGTGTTTATAGTCTCTGGCGCAGTGTTTAATCTGTCCTTAGTCTACTAATATATTCTCATCTCACACACACGTAAGTTTTCACTTGGGTATTTTTAAGTATCTTACTTATTGCTTCTAAACTTTTCAAACATGTGAAATGCAGCTGTAATAGTGTACTGTCCCTTTCTACTGCGTTAGCAGCCGTGTCAATCAGGTCTAATTCGGATCCGTAATTATTCTCCCCACTATGGTTCCTGTTCTGTTTCTGTGTCTGTCTGATGACGTTTGGTCTTGTTAACAGCTCTATGTTTCTATGATAGTATAATATTTCTGTAACTTTGTTCTGGACGGCCATTAAGTTACTGCTTGCTTAGAGCCAGTGTGGTGATGCTAGGTCTTGGTTTAGCGATTCACTAATTGGAGGCTAGCTAGAGCAGGGCTCAGTCTTCTCCATTCCTCTTCCTCGCAGGACTCAGCCTTTCCCAGCGCCCTTCAGTGCTGTGTGCATGAGAGGTTCCTAGTGTGGCTGGCGGTTCTTTCTCCAGCCTTGGAAGGCGTCCTCACATTGAAGTTCTGGTCTATTTTCTACTGAACACTGATCTAGCAGTAGCTCTGGGTATCTCCTGGGATACATGTTTCTTTTCTCCCCAGCACTTGAGTCTCAGAACTCTGCTGTCCTTGGACAACAGGACAAGCCAACCAGTCAGTAAGGTTTTGAAACTGAAGTAGAATAGGCTTCCTTTCTTCTTGGAGCCAAGGACATCTAGCACTAAGAAAGATTTTTTACGACCAATTTTTATAAGAAAATGAGGTGCTCAAAATAGTTAGTGTGTAAGTTATTGGAGACCAGCATGGTCTTCATAGAAATGTCCTCAGCCCCACCTCTCCACAGCTGACATGGAACTTGCTGGGAACAGACCTATGGGAGGCTCACTTAGAGATTCTGGCTCAGTAGCTTGCAGAGCGAATTTGGAAGGATCGTGCCTGTACGAAGTCTACCCAGTTCTGTAGCAGCAGATGCACAAGAGTAAGGCCAGGCAGGGACATGGAGTGTGACTTTCATGGTCTTACTAGGAGACAGAGGGAACACTGGGTCTAATTTTTTATTTTTAAAAAGGGTGTTTGGGCAGGGAAAGAAGCAATAGAAAAGATATAATGCGGCGAGCAGTTTGATAACAAGTAAAGTAGACAACATTTCAGAGAGGAGATCAGCAGGTAGGGCAGGGGAAGTGGGAAGGCAGGGCAGGCAGGCAGCAAACAGCTTCCTCACTGGAGGTGATAGAAAGGAAGTTTAGGTGCTTGTGAGTTCAGAAGCCTTTAACTTGATTTTTGCTTTAAAATATTTACGAGCTTAATGTGGCCTCTGGATCTTTGACCTCTGTCCTAATTGGCACATGCTAGGAAGGGGTGGATTGCATCTAAGGCATCATGCTGTCTTCCTCTAGAAAGGACAGATGCTGCTATGCCTTTGGCCCAGTGTTTGCACCCAGTGTCTAAGTAGGTTCTGTACAGTGCGGTTAAATATGGAAAAGATATGTGTCCTGCTGCTGCTGAAGTGCAGACCAAGAGGGCTTTGATTTCCGTATGTCCTAGTTCCCTAAAACTGTCTTTCAAGGACACCAGGCTACTCCTTTGTGACGCCTATCCAGATCTCTGCAGTGACACAGATTTCCTTTGGGTGTGTTTCTTACCCTCCTTTCAATGATGAAATTTTCCTTAATACAGAATCAAAAGCAAAACAGGAGCTATGTGGTTCTCTGCTCTCTGTATCATCTGTTAGCGTTACACCATCTGCCCCACACAGTGGGCTTGAGCCTCTCTCTTCTTCTTGCCATACATGTATTTTTATATCCTTTTATTGTTCTTAACTTTTTCACCAGCCTCCGCTCATTCTGGCTCTTCCTTGCGTGACTCTCCTTGTTTCACACCGCTCTCTGGGTTCCCTTGACTTTCCTCCCTCCCTGCTCCCTTCCTGGTAAGTGTCTTAAGATTCTACACCTTCCATACTGTACTACACAGGCATAATGGATTCCTTAGGTGGCACTTTTCTCAGCTGCGATTTATTTGCTGTTATAGTATCATAAATTCACCTCTTACAAGATGGAAGAACATCTTTCAAAGAAAAAACTCTTATCATAGAATAATTTATGCTGTGGCATCATACAGACTTTTTCTTCAAAGCTGATAAAGTTAACTTTCCCTAGGACTCACCAACCACAGGACTCCTCTCCTCTGGAGCCAACTGTCAATCTCGCCACACTCGTGTGTGCCCTCTCACAGAGCTTATTCCTACCACATGGTTTTATGCTGGCATGTCAGAATTCGTCCCAAAGAAGTAGTGCTTCCATTATTTCCTCCCCCATGGAAAGAGGCAAGATTATAGGCCACTAACTCAGTCAGAGCTCAGTGCATCCCACCCCTACACAGGTGCTTCAACCATGTCAGGCTTCAGGTTGGTTATCACTTGCATTGGTGTAAATCTCCTCGCTTAAACATTCAACTCTGAACACTGTACCTGTTCTGCAGAGTGCTTAAGCATATGTCCTCCCGAACACTTACACTTAGGTACTCATGTGCCAAGGTATACGGTAGCTGTGAGCGTTCCAGAAGGCTCCGTGGCCTCGTCTTAGTTACCACCACTGTCCTCCCACTAGAGACATCTCCATCCTGACATTCATGGTGGGTACTTCCTGTCTTCTCTGTATAATTTTGCCTCAGATGAGTCCTTCAGACTGTGTTTAATTCAGCCTGCTTCAGAACACACTATAGAGACTGAACTAAGCAGACTGTGTCTTTGTGACTGGCTTGCAGTTTACTTCCGTTGCCTGTAACAGTACCTTCTAATCCATGTCTTGAAGTGGATCTGTTCAGTACTAATTGTTGCTATATTATGTTCTGCCATATTTACATTGCCACATTTTCCTAAGACATTCTGTACCTTGTTTGTGGGAGTGTGTGAGTTTGCTCTGGATATTTTCTTTCCTTGTTGAGTTTTGATATCAAGGCACTAGCCTTTGACCATTCCCATGGGGGATTTGCATAATTTCTACAATATTTGGTAAAACTGACCAGTGACAATTCCTGCTCTGGTTTGGGTCTGTTGTTTAAAAACAGTTTGGTTACTTGTTGTTTAACATGGGGAAGAGAGAAGCAGAAGAGTTTAAAAAATATACATTTATTTCATTGCATCATAGTTGGGTATAGTGTCCAGTGCCTGTAGTCTCTGCATGCAGGAGGACCCAGAAGCTCAGGCTCAGCCTCAGCTACATAGCAAGTCTGAGGCTGTTCTGGGCTGGTTGAGACCCTATCTAAAAAAATAATAATATTTAAATGACCATTTAGGTTTTGATTTTATCAATTTCACAAATTATAGTTTTATGGAAAATTTATCCATTTCATCTAACTCTTCTGATTTATTGGCATAAATTTATTCATAATTTCCTTTTCTATTACTGTTGTTTTGTTTTGTTTTGGCTTTTGTTTTGTTTTGTTTTGAAGATAAGGATTATCTATGTAGCTCTGGCTGTCCTGGAACTCACTCTGTAGACCAGGCTGGACTTCAACTTAGAGATCTGTCTGCCTCTGCTTCTGCCTCTGCCTCCCCAGTGCTGGGATTAAAGAGGTGCATCACCATGCCCAGTTTACTCATAATTAATTATTATAATTTTAATTCTTTAAGTTTGTAGTGATGCCCCCTTCATTATGATTTTGGTTATTTGTATCTATTTTTAAAACTACTTTTATGAGGTCTATCAATTTCATTACTCTTTCCAAAAATAATTTTGGCATTCTTAATTTGTGGTATATCCCTATCTTTTTCTCTTCTTAAGTTTATTCACATCTTTGTAATTTTCTCCTTTTTATATTTGCCTTGGTTTTTGTATTTTCTAGGTTCTTGTGATGGACATTTAGCTTGCTAATTTCTGGACTTTCTTTTCTTGTTTCTCAAATGAATGTAAAACAAATGCCCAGAAACAGCAGTCTATGTCAGCCGAATGAATGGGGGCTTAGTGTGGAGAAGATAAGCCAGTCAGGGGTCTGTAGTTGGTTTCTCGTGGGGGGGGGGGGCACAGAGTGTTAGGGAATTTAAAAGCCTGAGTGGGCTTTGGCATGCCTCTGAAAGAAAAAGACGGAAGAGAAGAAAAAGGAGAGGAAGCTGCCTTAGTGCTGTGATGAAAAACCATGAAGGCAACTTTTATAAGAGAAGGATTTAATCAAGGTTTGCTTACAGTTTCAGAGGTTTAGTCCATTATCATCATTGTGGGAAATATACTGCAGCAGACAGCCTTGGTGCTGCAGGGGTTGAGAGTTCTACATCCCTGATCCTCAGGCAGCCAGGACACAGAGAACCACTGGGCCTCAATTAGGTTTTTGAAACCTCAAAGCCTATCTTAAGTGACACACTTCTCCACACAGGTCAGGCCTACTCCAACTAGGCCACACCTCCTTCTCAAGCAGTGCCACTCCCTGATGTCTAAGCATTCAAATACATGGGCCTATGGAGACTAATCTTATTCAAACACCACAGGGGCCTACCCAGCTGAAAGTCACTGGCAGTCCTTAGGGACTGCCTAGCCCCTCTTTCTGGTTGGGGATTGGTTCTGATGTTTTGATTTAATTGGGAATCTGTGTGTCCAAACGCTGAAGAACCTTGTCTCCAATTGGCTTTTGATTGATCAATAAAGATGCCAGTGACCAATGGCAAAGGCACAGGCAAGGATGCAGGGGAGGAGAGAGAAGAATTGCTATGACGAGGGTGGTGTGTGTGTGTGTGTGTGTGTGTCTGTCTGTCTGTCTTTCATTTGTGTCTCCAAATAACTGCAGGGCTGGCAGCTGGACCTGTGACCCTCTGGGAGCATAAAGCAAAGTAGCCAAACTCCACACTACATTTTCTAATGTATGTGTAGTTGGAGAAGTATATTTCTAACTCTTTGTTTGTTTGGTTGGTTGGTTGGTTGTTGTTGTTGTTGTTGTTGTTGTTTGAGACAGGGTTTCTCTGTGTGGCCGTGGCTGTCCTGGAACTCGCTTTGTAGACCAAGCTGGCCTCAAACTCAGCAATCTGCCTGCCTCTGGCTCCCAAGTGCTGGAACTAAAGGCATGTGCCACCACTACCTGGCTCTTGTTTTACAGAACACTGTATGCTTTGACATGTATTACCTTTCTTTGCATTCAGGCTATAGCATTTTAATTTTCATAGTGACTTCTTTCTTTACATACAGACTATTTAGAACTATCTTTTTTCCTTGTAGACATATACTGTCTGTGTGTGTGTGTGTGTGTGTGTGTGTGTGTTTCCATTGATGATTTCAAATTTAACTTTATTATGCTCAGAAAGCATGCTGTATATGTCAATGTTTTTGAAATTTGTGAAAGTTGCTTTAATAGTTTGCTTTTTATATACATATTTTGTTTGTTAGGTTAATGTTCTAAGCAACTTAAATCAAGCTGTGTTAATCTTATTGTTGAAACACTCTTCACCTAACATACCCTTGCTACTTATTTTATTAGCTACTGCAGCTTTTAAGACCTTTCATTATGATCATGGGTTTCTTTAAAATTTTTGGGTTGGAGAGATGGCTCAGTGGATAAAAACATTTACCACTGAAGCATTAGAAGCAATGTTTACACACTGTCTTAGTGTTTCTGTTGCTGGGAAGAGACACCATGACCAAGGCAATGCATATAAAGGACAACATTTAACTGAGGCTGGCTTACAGGTTCAGGGGTTTAGTCCATTATCATCAAGGTGGGGCACATGGCAGCATCCAGGCAGGCATGGTGCAGGGGGAACTGAGAGTTCTATGTTTTAATCTAACTGCATCCAGGAGAATCACTGATTGTCTCCCAGGCAACTAGGAGGAGGGACTCAAAGCCCACCCCCACAGTGACATACTTCCTCCAACAAGGCCACACCTCCTAATTGTGCCACACTCTGGGCCAAGCATTCAAATCACCACAGTTTCCAAGAACTCACATAAGACAGGCAGACATGGTGACCACCTGTCACCCTAGTACTTGGAAGGCAGAGACAGGGAATGCCTAGAACAAGCCATCTGGCTGGAGTAGTTGGAATCAGTGTACTCCAGTCCAATCAGAGTCCCTGGCTCAAAAACTAAAGTGAAGAACAGGCAAGGAAGATACTTGATATCAAATTTGTGCCCACCACATATACATCAGCACACACATCCAAACTTGTATACTCACACATACACATGTAAGAGGAAAACAGTTGTGTTTCTGTCCGTTTTTGCATTATACGTAGTCTGTCTGTCTGTGTTATTATATATTTCTGAAGAGAATCTTATTATACAGTGATTCTCTATTTCTAGTGATGGGCTAACTTTAGAGTCTATTTGACAGTAATGTTCCTGTACTAGGTTGCTCTTGGGAGAGGGATGTTAGTGTTTATGTGTTTCCTTTCTTTTTTCTTCTTTTCTTTTTTTTTTTTCACTCTTAGTTTGAGCCATTTTGTTTTATGTTTTAAATGTATCTTTGTGTATCCTATCTGAAAGTAATCTTTATTTTATATTTAATATTGGTTTAAATAATATTTAACATAATTGGTGATTATATTTTTGTTCTATTATATACATTCTTTTTAATATTTTATTTTTTTAATTTTATATATAGGATATATGTCTATATACCACATGCTTGCCCATGGAGGCCAGAAGAGGTCATCAGATCCCCTGGAACTGGAGTCTAGACAGTTGTGAGCTGCCATGTGGGTGCTGAGACTTGAACCTGGGTCCTCTAGAAGAGCAAGTGGTGCTCTTACCTGCTGAGCCAAGTTTCTAGCCAATATTATATGTGTTTTTCTTCTGCTTGATGGTTCTTGTTTCATTTTCACTTTTATTTTACTCATTTTAGAATTATATACTTGTATTAGAAATTATAGACCATATTTGTGCTTTAGCAATACAGGTCATTTGGGTGTTTAGAATATTTTAGTTCCATATTTGCCCCACAAGATAAATGCTAGTTGTACAGTAGTCACATGCAATAAAGGCAAAGTTACTACATACATTCAAAGTTTAAGGGCATGGATTCTAGTCTAGCCAAGAAAGAGATATGGGAAAGTGAAAAATTGTGTGTCCCTGTAGAAGACAATTGGTAATCATTTCTATTCATGACCATTATAGCAAGTTAGTCTGAGAAGAAATAGGTCTTATGTTGAGAGATGGTCCTAGTAGTATTGCTCTTTTTCATTTGTAGCAACTGCGCTCCAATATCCGAGAAATGGAGAAGCTTTGCTTGAAAGTGCACAAGGATGATCTGGTCCTTTTGAAGCGAATGATAGATCCTGTCAAGGAAGCAGCAGCAACAGCTACGGCAGAGTTCCTCCAGCTCCACTTGGAATCTGTTGAAGAACTCAAGAAACAAGTCAACGATGAAGAATTACTTCAGCCTTCTCTGACCAGATCCACAACTGTTGATGGTAACATATGTCTTACTTTTGATCCTACTTGGCACAGTTAGAGAGAGCTCACCTACTCAGGTGTGATGAACAGAGAGAGGCCCTTGTAAATCCTTGTCGTTGCTAAGCCAACTCCAAACAGACCAGACATGTGTACCCTGGAAATTTTGCAAGATAAGATTGTGTGGATTGGAACTTTGTGGCTTCTAGTACCTGCTTGCTTGTATTGAAAAGAGAAGTTTAAGTTACTCCTAAAGATAATGTTGTCCTTGTGTGCAGTGTGTACCTTTCTGCTCTGCAGTGCAGGGCAGGCTGTCCAGTAGCTGTCCTTGTGTGCAGTGCACATGTCTCTCCTCCGCAGTGCAGACAGGAGTTGTTCTGACGTCACTGTTGGGTCTCTCTCCTAATATGAAGAGTCTATGGTGTGTTCATGCTGTCCAGAACTTTTGTGAAGTAATATTCTAAGAAACAGTCCTATGAACACAGTTATGTCATTTCTAAGGGTGTATTTGATAATCCTTGGTGACACAATGCTAGTATCTTTTATGCAGAAAAAAATTGGCATCATTGTACTTGAAAGTAGCTGGTTTTTGTTTGGTTGGGAGGTTTGGTTTAGATTAAGTCTTATAAGTAGTGAGTGGAATAACTAATAAGGTTTCTGTAATTGAGTTATCTCCTAGGAAGCTTAAAGCCAAAATTTTAATCACCAAAAATTAAATTTGTGAAGTGTATCAGCTTTATTTTATAACTGCTGCCTTTGTTTCCTTTTCTGTTGTAATTGTTTATCTCTTATTTTTAATTTATTACATTTTATATTTTATATGTTTAAAGAGACTTTTAATCCTTATGAAAAATATGGGCTACAAAAGAATTAGAAGTTAAAGTGAGAACTTAAGGGAACTGTTGCTGGCCAGGTTTCCTTTTTATCCAGCAGACCACTCTTGTTACCATTCCCTATCTCTAAATTAAAATGTGTGCATGTTCACTGCCAATGATTCAGTAGTTTGCAAGGGGACGCAGAAACATTTAGGCTGCCTGGCAGAGTTTTTGGGTAACCTTTTTTATAGTCTTTGTAACTTGCACAGTGCTTTGCACATAGTGAACTGTTCATAGATGTATTACAAATACAAGACATGGACAATTTCATCGTCATTTCAGATATATTGCAACAGAGCTGGGCACGGTGCTGCATATGTGCAATCCGGCACTTGGGAAGTTGGGCTAGGGTGAGCAATTGGGACTTAAAGGCTATCCTGGGCTATATAAGCCTTTTCTTATAAATCAAATCAAACCAAAAATAAAATAAAATAAAAAAGCGCTTCAGTCACTTCTCTGCATAGGTAGTGCTAAACTGTAAGTGCTCAGCCCTTAGAGACTGTGTCGTGCTTTTTGGTAGTTTGTCATTACTCTTTTCACAGTTCTATGTCATCACTACCATATTGGTACAGAGGAGATTTCTCCTGACCTGGAGCAAGAGCTGCTGCTCACCAGGCCTTCTCAGCCCATGTGTAGATGGACTCACTTCTATACTGAGACCTATGACAGTGCTGACAGCAGTAACAGTGACGATTACAGCATTTCCTGGAAAGGGGAGTTGGCACCAGCCTCCTATCATTTAGCTTCAGATGGCTTATCTCTCGTGTTTGTGTCGGAAGCAAGATACTTGAATCCATCCAGGATTTCTCTCACAATAGTAACATAGAATTGCTTTAATTTTATTTTATCATTGCATTGTGTATGTTTATTCAAGTGCAACTATTTGTGGCCTGTGCTCTTGAGTATATATTAATGGGGAGTTATCTGGTCACCCACTCCCTGTCACTTACCCTTTGCCACAGTTGGAAAACTAGTGTGAAACCCAAGACTTGGCAGAATTGGAGGAAGTGTGTGTGTTAAAGAAATGAAAACAGGACAGAGACAGATGATGGGTGCAAGAAACAGCAGGTGAACCTAACTTTCAACTATATTGATTCTCAAACCTCTAGATTCATGGACTATCAGATGGTCTGAGCATATGATGATTGTGGCTGGAGAGCACAGTGCTGATGTAACTAAGGCCACATGCCTAAGGTATAGCTGACACTGAGCAAGTGGAGACTTCGGCTTCTCACTGCTCACTGTCTCACCCCAAGTCCACTGTCCATGCAAGGCAGTCTCTGACAGCACCTGAGCATTTCACAGAGGAAGCAACAACTCTGTTGCCTTCAATGTAGAAACTCTACTAACAGAGGAGAATAATGAGAGGAACACAGGCATGGACCTTCATGGGCTTCTGAGGTGGAGCAGGATTGGACATGTGCTGTGGCTGTCTGCTAGCTGTGGCCTCCTGGCACTCTGTGTGGTTTTGTCCTGTGTGCTCTAGTTTCTCCTTATTTTTGCTTTGCTTACCCATTTAGTAGTGACAGCCTGTACATAAAACTATGTGCTGTTTGCATGAAAGTTAAATGTCTTAAAATTCTTTATGGATCTGAGTTGGAAACAGAGATTCAGGAGTAGTCTTGCCACATCTCTATGAGTGAGATAAACAATACAAAGACAGTTTCCATTTAAGGATAGAGATAATGAGTAGAGTTGGGCATCTAATGTTCTTTGGGAACCGAAGGAAGTTTAGGGGAGCTGTGGTTTGTGATGTTTCTGTTTTCCAGATTCTGAGAGTTCTGATGATAGCCAGTCTCTGCCAGGCCTGCTTGACATGGGAAGTTCCCTTGTGTCTCATGTGTGACTTTCACATCCCTCTCCTTGCTCCCATCAAGAGGGATGCTGATTTGTGTTCAGAATGGAGGTTCATGCATTCGGGGTGGGGTAGCACATCTCTCCAGCTTCTGTCTGTCTTCCCATCCCCACATCCAGGACATGTATCTCAGTGGCACAGCAGGAAGGGGATTTTAGTCCATTTCAACAAATATCCTGAAAAGGAAAGCTCTCAGTCTTAAAGCTGCTGGGAACGTCAGACCAGCGTGTAGAATCTGAGCTGGTACTCGGGCTTCACCACTGGCGTCTGCATGCACTGAATGGTTGTACTGAACACATCACTGTTTTTGTCTGGTAATATTCAGAAGCTACACCTCCCATTGACTATAATCTGAATATCCTCTTCCGCATTAAGGTGTGAATTAGAAGTCATTTTATTTAGATAGATTGGTTTATGATCAATGATGATCAGTAAATTAATTTCATTTTTAAGGTGTCAAAACTTGAAAAGTTTAAGGAATGCCTTTCAATTTATTTAGTTTTGTAGTGAAACACTGCTAATGCTTTGAAGGTTAGTAGAGATGTCATATCTACTAGGTTGTACTTCCTGGTAGAACCTTTGCTGTTCACAAGGTACAAAAAAGGGCGGGGGGATAGAGTTTATTTATCACTTTAGTCAGAGGAGTTAATGGTCTTAAGGTTTATTTAAATGTATAGCCAGTAATAAGGTTTTACAATACACACACACATACATAGAGGAGAGGGAGAGCGAGAGCGAGAGCGCTGTACATGTTTGTGAGAGTTCATAGTCAAAGGACAAGCACTAAGGTACAAGCTGAAATAAATGAATTGCACAAGTTGTAGAAATTAAGAGTTCTTTCCTGACAGTCATTCCTTGAGTTGATTTGTAGTGTTCTCGGAGTTGTAAATTAACAACGAGGTTTTCCATGGAAAAGAAAGGACACCTTTGAGCTGGGCAGTGGTGGCGCATGCCTTTAATCCCAGCACTTGGGAGGCAGAGGCAGGCGGATTTCTGAGTTCGAGGCCAGCTTGGTCTACAGAGTGAGTGTCTCCAAAAAAAAAAAAAAAAAAAGGAAAGGAAGGAAGGAAGGAAGGACACCTTTCTTGTCACCAAGACACATGCGTAGTTTGGTTTCAAGTGAGATGGAAATGGCCTAATCATTTCTTTTTGAACTGACAGAAATCTTTCGTTTGTTTAAAATGCCAAATACTTCTCATCGCTATTTTTATTGGATAATGCATTTTGTATTATAATCTCTCCTCGTTTTGTACCGATTTCTCAGAATCTTCTCTAGATTATAGCTTAAGATCTATTAGAGTTCTGCTTATATCCCATCTGACACTGATCAAAAAGTTACATGGAATTTAAAGTGAAAAAAGGCCATAGGTTGATTCATTTATCTTGATTGAAGTGAAAATTTTAAAAAATTAAACATTTGACAAGATTGGCTCTTTACTATAATGATATAAAATGTACTCTGCCTGATGATTTTGTTCTTTAAGATACAAAACATAGACACCACATGCATACAGATGGCACTGAGACAGGAGGGTGAGAAGGGAAGTCTTGGAGATTCCAGACAGAGGAGAAGGGGCCTTGGGTTGGGTATGATTAAGAGTTAGTATCATATGGACTGGAGAGATGGCTCAGAGGTTAAGAGCACTGACTGCGCTTCCAGTGGTCCTGAGTTCAATTCCCAGTAGCCACATGGTGGCTCACAACCATCTGTAATGATGGTGTGTCTGAAGGCAGTGATAGTGTACTCACGTACATTAAATAAATAAATCTTTAAAAAATATGTTGTTGCCACAAAATAAATAAAAATATTATTTTAAGAGGCATATTATGAAAAACCTGAGCCTATCTAGGCAATGTGACTCACACATATATAGATATAGATATAGATATATTCAAATATATATTCAAATATCAAGTTTAGAATTGAAAAGTAATCAGTATGAATTCTGATAAGTCTTCGTGCTGTCTTTTGTTCACTGACTGTGCCCTTCCTGATTAGTTTAAAGCAAGCTTTTTTCTTAAGAATGAAGTATTCGTTAACTTTGAAAATATACTAATCACACCATTTTATAAAATATCATTCGTTTTTTAGGCTTGGCTGGGAAAACAAAAAGGACTGGGAAGGAGATGGGAATTAATATAGTTTCATAACGAGTAACTCGGGTGTAGATCAGGTCAGTCATGTCACTTCAGAGCATGCCTGCAAGCCTTCAGAGCCTGCTGTTGTCTGCCACATGAAGTCTCTTCCTGCTCATCTGCAGTGCCTTTTGCTCTTGTGCTTCCGTGGCTTGCCCTTGGCCCTTTGACAGTGCCCGACTGCTGGCTGTAGCTTGGCAGTGTTTCTTTTCCTGTGAGGTGCTTGTTCATGCTGCCGTCTCCATCTAGTGTTTATATTCCCCTCTTCTTTGCCTGATGATCCCACCTTTTCCAGAAAGTCTGACCTACCTGCCATATCAAGCCAAATTAGAACTCCCTCTGAACTTCATCTCTGTTCTCTCTAATGTGGTCTACCCCTCTTTTATGATCGCCTTTTTATGTCTGACTCTTCTAGAATGCAAGCTCTTTGAGAGTCGTACTCTGTACTGTCCACATTTTCATCCTTCATGCAGACAACATATAATGTTGCATTATGTGTTTCAACTAGTCACGTGGACTAATGGGATGGCTTAGGTAAAAGCTCTTGCCACCAAGACCTGAGTCTGATCATGTAGGAGAGAACCTTCTATTCCATGACGTTGTCCTCTGACTTTCACATGTGCATCATGGCACAGGCAAAACCATGTGCACACACACTAAATAAGATATAATTTTTAAAAATAATCAATGATGGCACGTGTTTTGAGCTTAAAGTAGACTGAGCAGAGCTTCCTATATCCTCTCTGCATCTCCACTGTCGCCACTCTATGTTGAAGATTGTCATTTTGCACTGGATATATTGTTAAAGCCTCCCAGCTCACTTTTCACTCCGGTTTTCTCCCCTGCCAACTTCATCCTTAAGATGTGCTTCACACTGTGGCTAAGGTCTGACTGTGGCACCTTGCAGCTTCCCAGCAGTCTCCGGCTCCTCTTTAGAGCTCGTTACTGATCCCAGGAGAAAGACACAGCTCTTGGAAATGTTCTGCAATGCCCTGTAGTAATCTCACCTTAGACAGTCATCCACAGCCTTTGCTTTCTCCCCCCACAGTCATGCATCAGCTAGACTGCACATCTCTCAGCTTCAGGCCTCTGCACACATTGTTCTCCTTGAGGTACACACTCTGGGCATCGCACCCCACTCTACCTGTCTGGTTTTCTCTCCTCCTCAGGCTTCAGCCTCAGAAGCCCAGACTACCGTCTCCACAAGTCAGGATTTGATGCCTGTCCTACCCTTCCGTAGCACATCATACTCACCTGTGCCATAGTCTTGTCAGATAATGCCGACTGAACTTGACAGTTCATGCCTATACCACAGGCTCTGTCGCGCTTTCCTCATGATGTGACAGTAGCGGTGGCAGCAGCAGGGACAGAGTCTATGCAAAGTAAGCAGCAGCTTACTGTATAAGCAGGAACAGCAAGTCTCCAAACCAGGATTCTAACACCTATCTTTTCAATCAGACCCACAGTGCTAATAGCCCTGTGGTATTGCCACTACAGGCTTAGTTTTATAGCCTACTGTTGTGTCTCTGTTAGGTGTGCAACAAATGTCAATTTTATGAATGAAAGATGGGTAAAACTAGCATGAAGACCCAGAAAGACTTAAAGGTCAATGTTTGTGGTGCAAACTGCTTTGTAATTACAGTAATACTTAGTAAATAGTTTTGAGGGTTGAAAGGTTTTTAAAAACTAGAAAAGTGGAAGAAACCATGCAAGTATGTGGAGGAAGAATGACTCTAAGCACATGTCCAAAAATACTCATATGGCAAATGTGCTCACTGCTGATGACATTGTCACCAAGAAAGACTGGTGGTAATTGCTACAAACATATAACTACATCTACTTACCCCAGAGTCCTCTTCCACTGAGCTAAACCTCAACCTATTTTCCTACTTTAAAATTAGATATTTGTATGCCGGGTGGTGAGGCAGGTGGATTTCTGAGTTCGAGTCCAGCCTGGTCTGCAAAGTGACTTCCAGGACAGCCAGAGCTATACAGAGAAACCCTGTCTCAAAAAAAAAAAAAATTAGGTATTTGTGTGTGTGTGTGTGTGTGTGTGTGTGTGTGTGTGAGTGAGAGAGAGAGAGAGAGAGAGAGAGAGAAAGAGAGAGAGATGTATGAGTTGTGTATGTGTGTGTGAGATGTGTGAATTGTGTGTGAGATATGGTATGGTGTGGGTGTGGGTGTGTGTAAGAGATGTGGTGTGGTGTGGTGTGTGTGTGTGAGATGTGGTGTGGTGTGTGTGTGTGTAATGTGTAAGATGTGGTGTGATGTGTGTGTGTGTGTGTGTGTGATGTGGTGTGGTGTGGTGTGGTGTGTGTGTGTAATGTGTAAGATGTGGTGTGGTGTGTGTATGTGTGAGATGTATGAGTTGTGTATGTATGTGTGAGATGTGTCAGTTATGTGTGTGTGCGTGTGATGTGTAAGATGTGTGTGTGTGTGTGTGTGAGATGTGGTGTGGTATGTGTGTGAGGTGTGAGTTGTGTGTGTGTGTGTGTGTGAGATGTGGTGTGGTGTGTATGAAGGTGAGAGGACAATTTTGTGGTGTATGATCTTTCCCTTATCTGTCTGTGGGTTCCAAGATTGAACTCAGTCAGGTTGTCAGCTTTGCTGCAGGTGCTTTACCTGTGGAGCCATCTCGCCTGTCCCCCATTTCTGCTTCTGACACCTGTTGTGTCATCCTTATTACTAAGATAGCTAAGTCCAAGCCTAAGGATTATTTTGCAGCAGAACATGTTATATCTGTAGCTACTGCTGTGTCCAGTGGAATGCTGGCCAGGGGTAGTAGTTCCCATTGCCACCTCTTCCACTTCTAACCCTTTCACTCCATTCATGCAGAGCATGTGTGTATAATCTTGCTCAGCATCTTTGCACCTACTCACTTAGAGAATAGGCTGCCCAAGGGTACATAATGCTATTTTCATATGTTGGTTTATTTACTTTTAACCTGAACTGAATTACATGCATTCTGTATATCAGTTGTCTTGTGGAGCCAGTTTGTGGTCTGTCCTTTCTAAGAAGCAAACTCTAACCAGGTCTGTGTCCATCTAGGAGTGCTCCACACTGGGGAGGCTGAAGCTGCTTCTCAGAGTCTGACTCAGATATATGCCTTGCCTGAAATTCCTCAAGACCAAAATGCTGCTGAGTCCTGGGAAACCTTAGAAGCGGTATGTTTAATATGTGTGTGTGTGTGTGTGTGTGTGTGTGTGTGTGTGTATGTGTATGCATATGTATGCATGTATGCATGTATGCATGTATGGGTAACTGTGAGCTATAAAAATAAGTAATTTCCTCTTTCTCTTTTTCTCTTTCTCTCTTTCTCTTTTAAGGACTTAATTGAGCTGAGCCATCTGGTCACTGACATGTCCCTCCTAGTGAGTGTAAGTATGTAACTGAGACTCAGACCTGATCAGTCACTGTCCCTCTGATTAGAAATTCAATAGAAGTCACATATGTTTAAAATATTTGCTTGTATGTGTATGAGTTTTGTCTACCTGTGTGAATGTGCACTGCTTCTGTGTTTGATGCCCACAGAGGCCAGAAAAGGGCATTGGATGCCCTGAAACCAGAGTTATGGATAGCTGGGTTTGGCTGCTAAATGGGTGCTAGGAACCTAACTGGGGTCTAATTGCAAGAGCAGCGAGTGCTCTTAACCACTGAGCCTAGATTATAATTTTAAGAATGGTATTTAACTGTTGTATATAGTCCTTAAATTCTAGATCAAGTCAGTCAATATTATGGAAAAAGTACTTTTCTAAATTCTCTCAGCATTGGATGTCTGACAAAGTTGTTTATAGATATAAATAAAGTCCACTTTCTGCCTTTTGGAATTTCACAGAAGGAAGAAGGAGGCTGGGACTCCCAGACTCAGTTTTCAAGCATGATAACTAAATGCAAAAGTAAGAAATATAGAGAAGCCTCATCAGCTCCAAGAAGAAGCATTGTATTTCAGGTTTATAAAGTAGCAGCTTTAAAACTACATCCTCAGAGGCAGCATTAGCATCGCCTAGAATACTGAGTGAGTGCTCATAGAGAACACCCCAGGAGCACACCAGAACAGGTGAGCCAGGACAAGACATGGTGAGCTGTGTGGACTGTCCCAGAGTGTTAAGTGTGCTGTTACCAAAAGCCTGCAGGACCAGGGGCAAGCAAGGATGGTGAGAGCCAAGTTGTGCTGGTACAGAATTTTTTTATTGCTTCGAGGACCTAAAGGAACCTGTTCAGATATGTGATCCAGCTAAACTCCCGCTATCCAGTCTGCCTTGGAAAGACTGTTATAATGGTGAAGAGGGGGTCATGGACAGGGTGATTAGTTAGGAACAAGCTACAAGAATTTAATCTATAGATAGAGTGGTAATACCTACCTATATAACGTAAAGGATGCTCACAAGACTTGAGGACCAATCCAGAGGAAGGTGAAGTCAAAGATAGGATACTGTATTCTTTGTTATAAGGCCTGAATGAATCTGTTGTCTTAGATTAGGAAGCACATTATAGTCTTGGAGGAAAGAGAGATTTTTCTATTATTTTTCTAGATTGTTCTTATGTTTCCCATAGGAATTATAGAAAGGCATAGCATATAAGCGCGTGCATGAATACATGCACATGTGCGAAGCCCTTTCCCCGTGCACTGGCTAGGCTGATTATTTGTTCTTATTCAGTCATGAACTGGGATCCACCTTTCTGAGATATGGCTTCTCTAAGGCCTGGCTTTAAGGTGGAAATTCCTAGGCCACAGCTTCTCAGATTGCAACAGAGAACTCCAGAGCTTGGTACTCTAGTTCTGTACTCTGTTCAGATTCTGAAAAACTGACCTTTTGTCTTTTTAACAATTGTGGAGCTAGGGCTCAGAGTCTGCTGACACCCGCCAGCTACCCACAAGACCCGCCACAGGATCTTAAGACCTCTGGTGAGTGGAACACAGCGTCTGCTCCAATCCAATCTCTCGGGACCTGAGACTGCATTAGTTAGGGAAGCAGAAAACCGGGCCTGATCAGGGGCACAATTCCCTTCTGGTCCAGCCAGCACCGGGGTAGCTAGGGCGCAGAGTCGGCTGACACCCGCCAGCTACCCACAAGATCTGCCATGGAATCTTAAGACCTCTGGTGAGTGGAACACAGCGCCTGCTCCAATCCAATCTCGCAGGACCTGAGACTGCATTAATTAGGGAAGCAGAAAACCTGGCCTGATCAGGGGCACAAGTCCTTTCCCGTCCATTCCAGCACAGGGGTACCTTGGGCGTGGAGTCTGCAGACACTTGTAAGGTATACACAGGACCCTCCACGGGATCTTAAGACCTCTGTGAGTAGATCACAACTTCTGCCAGGAAGCAGGTTCAAACACCAGATATCTGGGCACCTTCCCTGCAAGAGGAGAGCCTACCTGCAGAGAGTACTCTGAGCACTGAAACTCAGGAGAGTGCTAGTCTTCCAGGTATGCTAACATAAACACCTGAAGAACAAGATCTAACCAGAGACAACTACAACAACTAACTCTAGAGATTACCAAATGGCGAAAGGCAAACGTAAGAATCTTACTAACAGAAACCAAGACCACTCACCATCATCAGAATGCAACACTCCCACCCCACAGTCCTGGGCCCCTCAACACACCCAAAAAACTAGACCCGGATTTAAAAGCATATCTCATGATGATGGTAGAGAACATCGAGAAGGACTTTAATAACTCACTTAAAGAAATACAGGAGAACACTGCTAAATAGGTAGAAGACCTTAAAGAGGAAGCACAAAAATCCCTTAAAGTATTTCAAGAAAACACGACCAAACAGGTGATGGAATTGAATAAAACCATCCAAGACCTAAAAAGGGAAGTAGACACTATAAAGAAAACCCAAATTGAGGCAACACTGGAGATAGAAAACCTAGGAAAGAAATCTGGAACCATAGACGCAAGCATCAGCAACAGAATACAAGAGATGGAAGAGAGAATCTCAGGTGCAGAAGATTCCATAGAGAACATCGGCACAACAATCAAAGAAAATACAAAATGCAAAAAGATCCTAACTCAAAACATCCAGGAAATCCAGGACACAATGAGAAGACCAAACCTACGGATAATAGGAATAGATGAGAATGAAGATTTTCAACTTAAAGGGCCAGCAAATATCTTCAACAAAATTATAGAAGAAAACTTCCTAAACCTAAAGAAAGAGATGCCCATGAACATACAAGAAGCCTACAGAACTCCAAATAGACTGGACCAGAAAAGAAATTCCTCCTGACACATAATAATCAGAACAATAAATGCACTAAATAAAGATAGGATATTAAAAGCAGTAAGGGAAAAAGGCTAAGTAACATATAAAGGCAAGCCTATCAGATTACACCAGACTTTTCACCAGAGACTATGAAAGCCAGAAGAGCCTGGACAGATGTTATACAGACCCTAAGAGAACACAAATGCTAGCCCAGGCTACTATACCCAGCCAAACTCTCAATTACCATAGATAGAGAAACCAAAGTTTTCCACGACAAAACCAAATTCACACATGATCTTTCTACAAATCCAACACTTCAAAGGATAATAACAGAAAAAAGCCGATACAAGGATGGAAACCAAGCCCTAGAAAAAGCAAGAAAGTAATCCCTCAACAAACCAAAAAGAAGACAGTCACAAAAACAGATTGCCAACTCTAAAAACAAAAATAATAGGAAGCAACAATTACTTTTCCTTAATATCTCTTAATATCAATGGACTCAACTCCCCAATAAAAAGACATAGACTAACAGACTGGCTACACAAACAGGACCCAACATTCTGCTGCTTACAGGAAACCCATCTCAGGGAAAAAGACAGACACTACCTCAGAGTGAAAGGCTGGAAAACAATTTTCCAAGCAAATGGTATGAAGAAACAAGCTGGAGTAGCCATTCTAATATCGGATAAAATCGACTTCCAACCCAAAGTTATCAAAAAAGACAAGGAGGGACACTTCACACTCATCAAAGGTAAAATCCTCCAAGAGGAACTCTCAGTTCTGAATATCTATACTCCAAATGCAAGGGCAGCCACATTCATTAAAGAAACTTTAGTAAAGCTCAAAGCACATATTGAACCTCACACAATAATAGTGGGACACTTCAACATACCACTTTCACCAATGGACAGATCATGGAAACAGAAACTAAACAGGGACACAGTGAAACTAACAGAAGTGATGAAACAAATGGACTTAACAGATATCTACAGATCATTTTATCCTAAAACAAAAGGATATACCTTCTTCTCAGCACCTCATGGTACCTTCTCCAAAATTGACCATATAATTGGTCACAAAACAGGCCTCAACAGATACAAAAATATTGAAATTGTCCCATGCATCCTATCAGACCACCATGGACTAAGGCTTATCTTCAATAACAACATAAATAATGGAAAGCCAACATTCACGTGGAAAATGAACAACACTCTTCTCAATGATACCTTGGTCAAGGAAGGAATAAAGAAAGAAATTAAAGACTTTTTAGAGTTTAATGAAAATGAAGCCACAACATACCCAAACTTATGGGACACTATGAAAGCATTTCTAAGAGGAAAACTCATAGCTCTGAGTGCCTCCAAAAAGAAAGTATAGAGAGCTCACACTAGCAGCTTGACAACACACCTAAAAGCTCTAGAAAAAAAGGAAGCAAATTCACCCAAGAGGAGTAGACAGCAGGAAATAATCAAACTCAGGGGCAAAATCAACCAAGTGGCAACAAGAACTATTCAAAGAATCAACCAAACGAGAAGCTGGTTCTTTGAGAAAATCAACAAGATAGATAAACCCTTAGCCAGAATCACTAGAGGGCACAGGGACAGCATCCTAATTAACAAAATCAGAAATGAAAAGGGAGACATAACAACAAACCTTGAAGAAATCCAAAACACCATCAGATCCTTCTACAAAAGGCTATACTCAACAAAACTGGAAAACCTGGACGAAATGGACAAATTTCTAGACAGATACCAGGTACCAAAGTTAAATCAGGATCAGGTTAACGATCTAAACAGTCCCATATCCCCTAAAGAAATAGAAGCAGACATTAATGGTCTCCCAACCAAAAAAAGCCCAGGACCAGATGGGTTTAGTGCAGAGTTCTATCAGACCTTCAAAGAAGATCTAATTCCAGTTCTGCACAAACTATTCCACAAAATAGAAGTAGAAGGTACTCTACCCAACTCATTCTATGAAGCCACAATTACTCTGATACCTAAACCACAGAAAGATCCAACAAAGATAGAGAACTTCAGACCAATTTCCCTTATGAATATCGATGCAAAAATAATAAAATTCTCGCTAACCGAATCCAAGAACACATCAAAACAATCATCCATCCTGACCAAGTAGGTTTTATTCCAGGGATGCATGGATGGTTTAATATACGAAAATCCATCAACGTAATCCATTATATAAACAAACTCAAAGACAAAAACCACATGATCATCTCATTAGATGTGGAGAAAGCATTTGACAAAATCCAACACCCATTCATGATAAAAGTCTTGGAAAGATCAGGAATTCAAGGCCCATACCTAAACATGATAAAAGCAATTTACAGCAAACCAGTAGCCAACATCAAAGTAAATTGTGAGAAGCTGCAAGCAATCCCACTAAAATCAGGGACTAGACAAGGCTGTCCATTTTCTCCCTACCTATTCAACATTGTACTTGAAGTCCTAGCCAGAGCAATTTGACAACAAAAGGAGATCAAGGGGATACAAATTGGAAAAGAAGAAGTCAAAATATAACTTTTTGCAGATGATATGATAGTATATATAAGTGACCCTAAAAGTTCCACCAGAGAACTCCTAAACCTGATAAACAGCTTCAGTGAAGTAGCTGGATATAAAATTAACTCAAACAAGTCAATGGCCTTTCTCTACACAAAGAATAAACAAGCTGAGAAAGAAATTAGGGAAACAACACCCTTCTCAATAGTCACAAATATTATAAAATACCTTGGCATGACTCTAACTAAGGAAGTGAAAGATCTGTATGATAAGAACTTCAAGTCTCTGAAGAAAGAAATTAAAGTAGATCTCAGAAGATGGAAAGATCTCCCATGCTCATGGATTGGCAGGATCAACATTGTAAAAATGCCTATCTTGCCAAAAGCAATCTACAGATTCAATGCAATCCCCATCAAAATTCCAACTCAATTCTTCAACGAATTAGAACAATCTGCAAATTCATCTGGAATAACAAAAACCTAGGATAGCAAAAACTCTTCTCAAGGATAAAAGAACCTCTGGTGGAATCACCATGCCTGACCTAAAGCTTTACTACAGAGCAATTGTGATAAAAACGGCATGGTAGTGGTGTAACGACAGAAAAGTAGACCAATGGAATAGAATTGAAGGCCTAGAAATGAACCCACACACCTATGGTCACTTGATTTTCGACAGGGATCTAAAACCATCCAGTGGAAGAAAGACAGCATTTTCAACAAATGGTGCTGGCACAACTGGTGGTTATCATGTAGAAGAATGTGAATTGATATATTCCTATCTCCTTGTACTAAGGTCAAATCTAAGTGGATCAAGGAGCTCCACATAAAACCAGAGACACTGAAACTTATAGAGGAGAAAGTGGGGAGAAGCCTTGAAGATATTGGCACAGGGGAAAAATTCCTAATAGAACAGCAATGGCTTGTGCTGTAAGATCGAGAATTGACAAATGGGACCTCATGAAACTGCAAAGCTTCTAAGGATCTTTACCTATCCTAAATCAGATAGAGGATTAATATCCAATATATATAAAGAACTCAAGAAGGTGGACTCCAGAAAATCAAATAACACCATTAAAAAATGGGGCTCAGAGCTGAATAAAGAATTCTCACCTGAGGAATACCGAATGGCTGAGAAACACCTGAAAAAATGTTCAGCATCATCAGGGACATGCAAATCAAAACAACCCTGAGATTCCATCTCACACCAGTCAGAATGGCTAAGATCAAAAATTCAGGTGACAGCAGATGCTGGCGAGGATGTGGAGAAAGAGGAACACTCCTCCACTGTTGGTGGGATTGCAAGCTTGTACAACCACTCTGGAAATCAGTCTGGGAGTTCCTCAGAAAATTAGACATGGTACTACCGGAGGATCCCGCAATACCTCCCCTGGGCATAGATCCAGAAGATGTTCCAACCGGTAAGAAGAACACATGCTCCACTATGTTCATAACAGCCTTATTTATAATAGCCAGAAGCTGGAACGAACCCAGATGCCCCTCAACAGAGGAATGGATACAAAACATGTGGTACATTTACACAATGGAGTACTACTCAGCTATTAAAAAGAATGAATTTATGAATTTATGAAATTCCTAGGCAAATGGTTGGACCTGGAGTGAATTATCCTGAGTGAGGTAACCCAATCACAAAAGAACTCAAATGATATGTACTCACTGATAAGTGGATATTAGCCCAGAAACTTAGAATACCCAAGATATAAGTTACAATTTGCAAAACACATGAAACTCAAGAAGAACCAAGACCAAAGTGTGGACACTTTGCCCCTTCATAGAATTGGGAACAAATCACCCATGGAAGGAGTTACAGAGACAAAGTTTATTGCTGAGACAAAAGAATGGACCATCTAGAGAGTGCCATATCCAGGGATCCATCCCATAATCAGCCTCCAAACGCTGACACCATTGCATACACTAGCAAGATTGTGCTGATAGGACCCTGATATAGCAGTCTCTAGTGAAACTATGCTGGGGCCTAGCAAACACATAAGTGGATGCTCACAGTCAGCTATTGGACGGATCACAGGGCCCCCAATGGAGGAGCTAGAGAAAATACCCAAGGAGCTAAAGGGATCTGCAACCCTATAGGTGGAACAACATTATGAACTAACCAGTACCCCGGAGCTCTTGACTCTAGTTGCATATGTATCAAAAGATGGCCTAGTCGGCCATCACTGGAAAGAGAGGCCCATTGGACTTGCAAACTTTATATGCCCCAGTTCAGGGGAACTCCAGGGCCCAAAAGTGGGAGTAGGTGGGTAGGGGGGTGGGGGGGTAGGGTATGGGGGACTTTAGGGATAGCATTGGAAATGTAAATGAGGAAAATTCCTAATTTAGAAGACAAAAACAAAAACAATTGTGGGGTGGGGACACTTGTCTTCTTTCAAAATAAGAGGTTTTCAAAGTTTTGAGACATGTCTTGGATTGTTTGTTTGGTTTTGTTTTGTTTTGTTTTGTTTGCTGGGGTTTTTGTTTTGTTTTGTTTTGTTTTGTTTTTTGACCTATCTCAAAATATTTTCATTTCTTAGAAGTTTTTCTTCTTCTTTGGCCCTCCTGTACCAATGAGTTCTAAACTGTCTAGTTGGCTTATTCTTATATTGTCTTATGGATATTTTCTTGAACTGTAATGACTGAAATAGAAAACAATAAATTGTTTGAATTATTTCTGATGCCTCCAAATAAAAAAACAAGAGAGCGAGGGAGCAAGAGAGACAGAGGCAGAGAGAGACATAGAGACACAGAGAGAGAGAAGAGAAGAGAAGAAAGAAAATGTTACAAGTCTCTGAATTAGGTGTCTGTTATTATTTTGCAGATGGCAGGGAATGATACATGAATCCCCCAAACATGTGTTGTTTATAATCAAGATCTATCCAGTTATTATAATTAATAATCTCCCAATTTAATGTAGTATACAAAGTCTGTTTGCACATGGTTCCATAAATATATGCATTTGCCAAGGCCATCAATCTGTACATTTAAATGCATTTCAATACATGTAAATTATTCATCACTAGAGTTGATTTAAAGAACAAATTAAAGATCTATTTAGCTCTTCTCAAGACATACATTTCTCTTCAAGTGGGTAGGTATATGAAAGAAAAAAATAAAGCTTATGGGGGATTATTAGTTGTGTGTTCAGTTATGTTATATAGTAAGCATTTCTCAACCCCAGTCTTAGAAGGACTTATATAGAAAGTTCCAGTCACAGCCATAGCCCCATACACATGTCCTGGTTATAATCGCGGGGACATGAGGCTGTTTGGCAGAAGCTCAAAGAAGAACTTGATTGTTATTCCCAGAGTGATTGAGTTCTTATGATGCATTGCCAAGGATTCACAAACAGACTAAGCAGGGGACACAAGAGTGACCACATCCTCTGTTGTTGTCACATATATGTGACTGCAACTGGGCAAATTAACCATGAAATCTCGGAGCACCTTCTGTACACACAGCTCTAAGCTAACCTCAGTATGATCAAAGGTAACGATACCTCTACATTGTGAATGAAATGCCACAAAATTGTATACTTAAAAGTCATGAAAATGTTAGGTGTATACATAGTTTGCTGTACAACAAAGGATTCACTAAGACACTAGGAGATTACAGTGAACTCCAGTAATACTGAGTGTATTAGTGTCTTAGGTAGGGTTTCTATTCCTGCACAAACATCATGACCAAGAAGCAAGTTGGGGAGGAAAGGGTTTATTCAGCTTACACTTCCATACTCCTGTTCATCACCAAGGAAGTCAGGACTGGAACTCAAGCAGGTCAGAGAGCAGAAGCTGATGCAGAGGCCATGGAGAGATGTTCTTTACTGACCTGCTTCTCCTGGCTTGCTCAGCCTGCTCTCTTATAGAACCAAGATTACCAGCCTAGAGATGGCACCACCCACGAGGGGCCTTTCCCCCTTGATCACTAATTGAGGAAATGCCTTACAGTTGGATCTCATGGAGGCATTTCCTCAACTGAAGCTCCTTTCTCTGTGATAACTCCAGTCTATGTCAAGTTGACACAAAACTAGCCAGTATAATTAGTATCTACAAGTTACCCTGCTCTGTTGGTACAAGTGTGACCAGCCCTATTTCTATCTAGTCAAGGAGAATTTAAAGAACTCTGGGCCAGAAGTTGGACAAGATGCTACCCTTATTACTACATCTATTTTCTTTTTCTCTATGGCTCTTGAAATCCAATTGTGTTCTGGCTGCATTATAATAGGGCTGTAGTGGATTCAGTTAGATTCACTCTTGGATAACTGCTGTGAGCGTTAGCACATGGTATTTGACATCAGAAAGCTTTGCATGCCTGATGGGAGGCCTTCCTCAGATGGCATCCTTCATCTTCTCACTCCCATCTGCCTCAGCTGGTCCTGCAACCTTGGTTTGGCTCTTTACCTTAGTCCCCAGCATCATTCCCTTCAAAGGTCCAGTACTGAGTTCGTTCAGTCCCCTCCCACTGCAGTGTCCTGCTTTTTTACCCTGTTTAGGCCAAGATAACTGCAGTCTGCTGGTGTGTCACATTTCTCTTTTCTTCTAGGCTTTTCTGTCTCTGTGATTGCTTATGATTATAGCTGGAACTTAGGGAGGAGTAAAGGGAAATATCTGCATTAGGGCATTGCCCTAAACTCATAGCTTTCCAAGCTCACTAATAAGACTGTTCAATAACCTCTCTAAGGAAGAGCTCTGTTGTAAATGGATTTGAGGATGAATTTGTTGAGTGAATTATTGTTGTTTGATATAATAACATGAAATATTGTTTGATGTTGGGCTGACAAGTACCCACAGTAATCATTCAGGAGAAAGTGATCTCTCATTAGTTTTTGATTCATATATCCAATTTGCATTCTTCTCAGCAAGTATTAACTTAATAATTCACATTTTCTCCGAGTCTTAGGTGGTCCTAAAACTGCTTATACAGATTTAGCTATTTTCAGGACAACAGGGCAATCTAATCCAGTATTTCTTAAAATGAAATTCATAGGCATATTTTTCAAGTTTTGAGAATTTTTCTTCTATAAAATTTGATGTGTATATTAGTTTGATAAACACTGTAGTGTGCTTTATACATAGCTTAGTTCATTGATAAAGGGATGGTGAAAACACTTCTAAGTGCCAAAGAGTAAAATGCCACTCAGGGGAGATGGTGAAGACTATCCAGTGTGGGAAGTCTAGGTAGATGAAGACAAACTTAGACAAGTCAAAAGCAAGGAGTCCTTGATCCACTACTGCTGGGAGAAGCCTGGTTTCATAAGACTGTGGTAGGTTATACATGTGCAGCTAGCTTGGCCAGGTGTAAAGAGTTAAGAACTCAGTTTTAAATATAGTGTAGTTTGTTATTCTGATTGTGATTGTCAGCTAACTACAATCATAGATATCACCAAGCCCTCTTTATTGGTGGGGTAGAATCTGAAGATACAGAGAGTTGGAGGATTGAAGCCAAACTAAAGGAAAGAAGCAGCTAGTTCTGTACAATTGAGAGAAGCCTGTTGATCCCAGGGAAGGGCTTTCTGCCCTCTGCCTTACTCCATCCCCATGTCTAAGCAAGCTTCCCAATGTCTGTAGTACCCGCAGATGTGGTCTACTGCCCTAGGACAGATGGGTTCATCTTGGGCTGGTAGTTGCATGATGTTGAAATAATGAAATAATCTTAGGATGCGCGTTTTACTGGTAGTCCTTAATCTAATTATTCCAAAGGAATTTTGTAGGGAGAAAATTCGTTATTTTACTATTCTACATTAAACTTTAAAAGTCACTGTGATGGTTTAAATGATAATGTCCCCAATAGACTTATATATTTGAATGCTCATTAATCAGGGAGTGGAACTCTTTGAAAGGATTAGAAGGATTAGGAGGTATAGTCTTGTTGGAGGAAGTGTATCACTGCAAGTAGGTTTTAAGGTGTCAAAAGCCCATGCCAGGCCCATTCTCTGTCTTTTGGCAATACATATTAATCAAGATGTAACTCTTAGCTAATTATGCAGCACCATGCGTGTCATTATGCTCCCTGTCACCTTATGCTCCCTGTCACCATGCTTACTGCCATGGATTATAGACTAAGCCCCTGAAAGTGTGCAAGCCCCCAGTTAAATGTTTTCCTATATAAGAGTTTCCTGGGTCATGGTGTCTCTTCACAGCAACAGAACAATGACTGAGATAGTCATAGTGTTACAGTATCCAAAGTTTTAGGTAGGGGCACAGAAAATATATCTTCCTGATGTCTTCCGGTCACTTGGAGTGTGGATATAGCAATAGCCCTAGCAGACTCCTCCCTCAGCCTGAGGGGGAGGAGCTAGTTATGCTCTACCTTAGCCTGTGAAGATGTAAAAGTTGATAGGGTTTTACTGCCAGTGGTTTATCTGCTAGCATAGATTGTTGCAGGCAAGAGTGGAAGCCTCGGTGTATCCCAGACAGAAGTAATGCTAAGGCGTCAGGAGTCCAGGCTAGTTGGGTACGATTGGGGCTGGAACTTTTGCTTCTGTGGCTAAGAAGAATGCTGACTTAAAGAAACTTGGCTATCATAAAAATTAAAATCCGGGGTGGGTGGGTATGGGGGACTTTTGGTATAGCATTGGAAATGTAAATGAGCTAAATACCTAATAAAAAAATGGGAAAAAAAATAAAATCCACACATCTATTATCTGAGAACAAGATCATAGGAACCAAAGCTCACTAAACTTTTTTACTGGAAATATAAGAGTTATCACTTCCTTGGGAAAACCAGGATGGGTGTTTCTGTTCTCCCACTGTGCTTTGCGGATTTGTATCTTCCTTTTAACTCTCTGAAGTAGAAGCACCTTTGTCCTCGTGAAGTAGATGTAAGTGCTTGGCTCAAGGGCATACTAGGGCAGTGCTGGCATTTGAAACAGAATATCCAAACCTATTTTTTTGTGCCAGTCTTATTATGGATAATAGTGACCTTCAAAGTGTGTAAAATGGGAGGCTGCAGAGATGGCTCAGCAGTTAAGAGTGTGTACTGCTCTTGTAGGAGACCTGAATTTGGTTCCCAGCACCCATAGCTGGTGGCTCACAGCCTCTTGTAACTCCAGCTCCAGGAGATCTTATACCCACTTCTGGATTACACATACACAGCTAAATATGTGTGTGTGTGTATATTCATATATATACATGTGTGTATGTATGCATGTATGTATATAACTAAATAAGTTGATCTTGATGAGATTCTGTCTCTAGGGTAAGGACAGAGTGCTTGTGACTGAGGTGTCTGTGCAGAGCTCAGTAGCCACTCATGAGTGCCACTGAGGTGGTTTTACACACTAGAGAGGAGAATGGCAGGCCCCAGCCATTCCATTCATCCATCAGAGATCCCAGGCATCATGGCTGCTGCTGTCTCGGAGCAGGTGTTGCTGTTTTAGCTACCTAAAACAGCTGTATTATTATTGTTGATCGAAAATATTTTAACTTGGACTATATTTTATTTAGTAAAATTCAAGACCTAGATTCCTTCATTGCTCCCTATTCCAATCAAAAGTGCAAAGATTTCATGCTGGAGTCCACTGAACTGTAGTCTCATTCTTACAAAAACAAAAACAACAACAACAAGAAACCAATTTGTAATTTTGGATCAAGGGCATTTTATTCCTAAGGTGAATATCCAAAGAAGACAAGTTATGGACTTTTTGTTATTGTTTGAATTTGTTTTCCTATTTTTTTTTATTTTTTATTTTTATTTTTTGTTATCAAGCCCAACTTGACATGTAAATGTTTAAATGCTTATTTGGATTTTTTTCCTCCTACAACGTAGGTTCATTTGGAGAATAACATGTTTGTATGTTTGAATGAATTCCTGTGTGAGGTGCTCTTTGCTCTGAAGGTGCCTCCCTTTTATTACCTAATCATTAAGTCCCCCTCTTTTTTCCTGAAAGTGAATTTGTACTTTCGACATGGTTTATCAGATGCTATTAATGAACCACTATTAAGACTGCAAGGCTGCAGTCCCCGGGGCCTGATTACAGGAATTAAAATAGTGTGTGTTGGCTTCCCACTGCTCCCCAGCAGGACCCCTCACTCATAATTCCTTTGCATCTAGTCTCAGCAGGAGAAGATTGACAGCATTGCAGACCATGTCAACAGTGCCGCTGTGAATGTTGAAGAGGGAACCAAAAACTTGCAGAAGGTAAGATTCCGCTCCTGCTGGCAAATCAATGGTACTCCGGCTCCCAGGAATCTCTAGTATTAACCCAATTGATCTGCTCTCTTCAGTGTTGAGGGAACCAGCAATTAAGGAAATAAGGAAGAAATGACACATAGGTAGTGTAAGAAATCAATGGCTGTAATATTTTACTCCCAGATTCATTCTATCATGAGAGAATTTTTTTCTCAAAAGAGAGTGAACTGTGGCTTCACTCTGGGGGATTTAGTTGTCTGAAGGAATATCTGCAGTGGCCTAGGGAGAAGAGAGAGCAGTCCATTAATCCAGGCAGAAGCAAAGCCCGAGCCTGCTGCAGCACTGGAGGAGTGGGAGCGTCTATTATCCATCTGATGGGACTCTCAGCCCAGGTGCCCACTGTGGAGCAGCCTCTGTGCTGAGCCACAGCTTTGCTGGGAGCCAGTGGCTGCTGGAGGAGCTGTTTAAACAAGCCAGCCAGATAGAGGATTGAGTAGTTTGCATGTAAAATCATTTTGTATAGTCCAATCTGGAGCACACCTCCTGCCTCCTTCAGGTCTGTGGTCTGGAGCAATGGCAGTACCTGTGGAATACATTCACACACACACCCCTCCAAGAATAATCTCTGAGGTTAATTATGAACGTAGAGTTAAAGAGGCATTGCCAGGAGTAATGAGAGGAAAACGCACATCACCACAGGCAGATTTTTCTCAACTCAATTTCTAAATTGAATCTTTTTTTTTTTTTACAGGCTGCAAAATACAAGCTGGCAGCTCTGCCTGTGGCAGGTGCACTCATCGGAGGAGTGGTAGGGGGTCCCATCGGCCTCCTCGCAGGCTTCAAAGTGGCAGGAATTGCAGCTGCACTTGGTGGTGGGGTGTTAGGCTTCACAGGTGGAAAATTGATACAAAGAAGGAAACAGAAAATGATGGAGAAGCTCACTTCCAGCTGTCCAGATCTCCCTAGCCAAAGTGACAAAAAACGCAGTTAAAGCCCAAGCTTCCAGCTGCTGCTGTGCACCGAGCTAAGGAGCAGTTGCTGTTGCTGGAAGTGTTAGGAAGTGGCTCTCCCTGTCCATGCAGTGTTGAACCACCATGAGTGGATGTGTTTGTTAGCTGGGTGTTAATGGAGATTTTAGAGGTGGAGGAGCCTGGCCAGAGGGTGTCTGTCAGGTCAAGTTTAAAGACTGCCAAAGAGCAAAGGTTAGGCCTGGAAATGTGAAAACTGGATCCATAACTAAGGATCTAAGAAGTGTAGACATGTAGTGGACACCTGAGGTCAGTGTATTTGTCAATTATTTCTTCCTATAGGGAGGAACAGAATTCGAGTTCAGGAGTCTCTGTCAGGTAGGGATGTTGCCGCTCAACAGGGGGCACGGGTGAACTACTTGTGGACTTGAGGGCTGTTGTACTTAGACCCATCTGTATTTTCTGGGGAAGGAAATTAACACTATAAAATAGAAAGAGAAGCCCATTTTCTCTTTACAGTTTCTTCATTGTGACATGGGTGTTTTTTCTGAAGTCTTTCCTGCCTCTCCAGATAAGGAGCACAAAACCTCAATGCTAGACCTACTAAACCAGCCACCAAGCCCATTTCCAGCTGGTGATTCAGATAACTGTCTATTCTACTCTTCTGATTCCTACCCATGTTATAAGGATTTTCCTCATAATCTGCCTTTTTATATAGTTTTCCACTTCTAGCTACCCCTACCTGTAATCTCTACAATCTCTTTAGTTGAAAAAAGAAAATTTAAATATTTCCAACGTTATTTAGGTTAAGGGGAGTGAGTACAAGATCATATCACAGGGCACTTTAGAAGGGGCTGGCATACCTGCTGCCTCCAGGGATTGCCGCCCCTCAGTCTTCTTGGGCGTCCAAGAAGGAGCTTTCTACCTCACATCTGTCACTGCTGCCCTTTCCCAGGCCGTCTCCCCTCCTGCCGCTGTCCTCGCAGTGGTCACGCTTAACCTCTCTCACATTCTAGATGGGAAAACTCATGATTCAGACCCAAGGAAAGATCTGTGGTGCTAACCCAACAGTTGGCATGCACAGCAGGCATGTCCACTTCAACTCCGTGTCTCTCTCAAAACAGAAAGGTTTGAGATTCAGAAGAAAGGAATAGGAAGAAGCCACTGGTCCCGCAACTCTCATCTCTTCCTGAGAAGAGTGCACCAGCAGCCAGAGCACAGGGTCAGGGGCCGAAGGGTTACCTCTTAGCTTCTTTTAAGTGCTGAGTTGATGTTTGGCCTCTGTGGGTTGCTACCTTTCCCTCTGTGTTATAACTTCCTTCCTTCCCTTCAATGCTTTGTGAGTCTTACCAGTGCATCCCTATGAAACAAAGAACTACACCGTATTAAAAGATCGGAAAGTATTGAGTATTTATTTCTTATCCGCTGTCTTAAGACTTTAATAACAAACAAAATTTGAATAATTTTCGGATCCTGAAATATTGCCAAACACACTGGGCATTAAGTAATTACTTTTATTGTCATCCTTTGTTCTCTGGTTCTTGCTGCTCCTTTAAGATAGCATGTCAAACCTGAGCAGGGGGCATTCAGAATGCATCCAGATTTTACTTCAAATAAGATTCCTTTTTGTTTTGTTTTATTTTTCAAGATGTTTTCTCTGTATAGTCCTGACCTAGCTGTCCTGGAACTCTCTCTGTAGACCAGGCTGGCCTTGAACTCAGAGATCCATCTGTCTCTGCCTCCGGAGTGCTGGGATTAAAGGTGTGTTGCCATACCCAGCTAAAACAAGATTCTTGAACTTTGGCCCCGGGGAAATTCCGATACAGCCAGTCCATCCTGATTAGCTAGTATTGTGAGGATAAGAAGTGTTGTTTAATTCTTTAGTCTCCCATGGTCTACTTCATCTTCCTCATTACTTAATACTCAATTCCATGAATCCCCAAAGTGCCATCAGTAAGTGCCATAACAGCCTCAGCACATGGAAGCCAAAGAAACAGGGCTGAGGCTTGGATATGAAGCTCGCACCCTTGGGACCGCGCATCTTCGCTGAGCCAGTGTGGGAATGTGGGAACCATCGGCATGTTAATGAACCATCAGTATTGGGCTTTTGACTCTAGCCACCGTAATGGTTAAGGAAGTTACAGTCCTCTTTAAAATTTCATTATACTTTAAAGTTATTGAGAAATTGTTTTTCATTTCTCCACAATAGAATCCAATAGCCAACTTTTTGTGGAAATTTCTTAGAAGTGTTTAATCAACTATAAATGATATAAAAGTACTTAAACGTATAAATTAGTCAATATGACACAGAAATGATCTTAAAATTGAATTTAATATGCCCCATAGTGTCTAGTTAAATTTATCATCTCTATGATTTATGTCTTATTTTTATTTCAACTAGTTAAAAAGAATCATTTTAATGTCTTAAAATTTGTAGAGACTTCATATTAGTATAGGCAGTCCCCCTAAAGACTTTTTGATGTTATAATCTGATAATTCCTCTGAAATTTTGATGTAGCCCACAGTAAAAAACGTATTAGGATTGAACGTGTATCCATGAAAAATGTTTACCATTGTGTGCAGTACATTCTGATGTTCTGTTTCTTCAACATGCTAACTTCAACCCACAAAACCAGTCTCAGTCTACAAATGGATTACCACCCTCAGTTTTCAGAAAACACCCTTCCCTAAGGAAGAACTGGTGTTTCCCAAGCAGTTTGCCAGTTATTTATGGAAAGGGTAACCGGGCCTCAGAGGAATTAAGTAATTTGCAGTCTTTCCATTCATTCCAAGGGCAGGAAGCCTGGATGGAATGGGTTCTGCTGAGCCACACTCTGCCATGCTGTGCTGCCTCCCTGAAGCTCAGAGACTTGTAAGGCCAGCAGGGGACAACCCATGCTGTCCGTTTACTTCTTTGTCTTCTGGCCTCATCGGGTGTCCACAGCCTGTTCTTAATTGTGGCCATGCATAGAACACAGAGCTTAAGTATAAAATGAACACTGCTATCCCACCCTATCCTCTACACATTGGTTCATATCATAGGCTATGATCACTGTTCAAAATGTTTTATATAATTAAAAGTAAACACTACTTTTAAACAAATCTCTCATAGCATTTAGAATCAATTAATCATTATGCTTTAAATGATGCCCCCGGGAAGCCAGGCACAAACGGTGGGGGGCAGGCAATAGCCTATTTCTGAACATCTGCTTTTGGATTGCCATCAAAAACAAAATTGCATGTTAAATAAGAAAAGCCACATCCAGTGTGTCGGCCTCAGACTGGTTTCCCATACCTTGTGACCCAATTCTCTCCCCATCTCAATTCTGTGTCTTCTGTTGGCTTACTCCTACCTCACACACAGGAGCCTAGAATGAAGCATACTGAAGCTGCCTAGAACTCGCCAGACCTCTGGAGCACGGACTGGGGTTTACCCGAAACTCCTACCTAGCCACAGCTGTCCTGCCTGTCCACCTTCCGTGTTCATGTCTTCTGCAGAGTGAGGACTGGAAGCTGGTAACACCTACTGATAACAAGAAGTTTGGAAACACAACTACAAATCTCTAGCACACAGTATTTCCTTCCAGTAAAAGTCCAGAAGCCAAACCTTTTGAGTTGTTAGAAAACAAAGGCATTTCTCAAGAATGCCTCAGAAGCCCTTCACTGATCACATGGCCTCTGGAGAGAGGAGTGAAAGCCTGGAGCAAGACCCTCCTGGGCAAGCCACACCTTACCATCCTAGAGAAGAATGCTACTGTTGCTCCCAGGTGTTTACACATGTCTGGTGACATCCCCAAAGTTGCCTGAGGCCTAGCAAGTGCTTCCCCTCTGGCTTCAGATTCTTTTTGTATGTGGAGTTGTGTTGTTTCTGTTTTCTGAAATCAGGTTTTACTGGAAGCCCAGGCTCGTTTTGAACTTGCAATCCTCCTGCTGGGATTACGCACATCCAACTCTGTTTTGTAACTGCTATTAACACGTATTCCTAATGAGTGGTTCTGTTTGTATTCACCAGTTGGCACCATTTCACATAAGAACTTGAGTGTTAATAATAATAAAAGAACTATGTATCTACATTGCTACCTTCAAAGATACTAACTTGTGACAAAAAATATTTGTGCAATATTAACCCAACAAATATATTGGAATAAAAACAAAAAAGTGTCAAAGGCAAATAATTTGCCCAAGATCACAAAGCTACTTTGTATCTAAGATCTAAGAGAATGATTTGGGGTGTGTGTGGGGGGGGGATCCTCCATGCGTGTCTATTAAGGTTTGGTTAGGCCATGTCAAGTTGCCTGATGAAGCTTGCACTCTCTCAGCTCAACTTCAATGGTCTAAATCAGGCAAAATGGAAAGAAATGTAAGAATATAAATTCATCTAAAAAGAAGCAATTAGATGCAGTTTCTTAGCTTTCCAAGCAGTGCCAGTGCCTTGGCAGCCAAAGCACGAGGATCCCTGCAACAGCAAGGGAAGGCCTATGGGCTCCTGTGAGCACTCTTGTTTGAGCAGGACACACAATAGTTTGCTTTTTGCATACACATCTCAAACATTTGAGATATTCCTCTTAGTGTTAATTACTGAATTGTGTTACTGAGTTTCATCAGCTAAACCCCTAAAAGGAGTTTTCCACATTATTGAACCCTAGCTGTGGCAAGGTAAGGACAAGGAAAGGTTAAACGGTGGGGACTTGTGCAAAACTCAATCCTTTCTGCATTTGTTTGCTGTTATGTTGCTGAGTGATGCTTGAATAAGGAAATATGCAATAAAATTCACCCATTTGACAAACATAAACTGAATTCCTGTTGTATATTGAGTGCTAGTGTCATATATAGAAACAGACCTGTAGAATGTATCATAAGCTGTGGAGTTACCCAAAGCCAGTAAGACGCCACAAAGCATGGTAAGTACCAGGAAGAGGGTGGAAAAGTATCAGAGACCTCGATGAAGGAATAACTAGAAATGAATAAGGAGGCTTTGCAGAGCCTGGTGTTTGAGCACTAGGTAAGAAAGAATATGCTTGATGGAAAAGGGGCTATAATCTTCAAGTGAGTAAGGATTCACATGAAGCAAAATGGCATGGGAAAAAAGGCATTAATGAGAAAAACTGATGTACGACTTAATGAACTTGGTTGGGGGAAACAGACAAGAGTGGGTATATTTATTTAAAATACAGTAATTCTTTGTTTAAAGCAGTGCTTTCAACCTTCCTAATGCTGGGACCCTTTAACATAGTTCCTCTTGTCGTAGTGACTTTCAATCCTACATTTTTTTTCATTGCTACTTCGTAACTGTAAATTTTGCTCCTATTATGAATCATTGTAGATATTTCCTGTTGGTCTTAGGCGACCCCTGTGAGAAGGTTTTCCAATCCCCAAAGGAGTCATGACCCGTAGGTTGAGGACAATAGTTTAAAGGAACTGATGGTGTTTTGCATCAACCTGGACTGTTGAAACACTGAGTTGTTCATTTTCCCATTGTTGCCAAAAATAGTCTTCATACTTGCTGAAGCTTTGGCGTATTTAACGCAGCTGTCTTCTTTTCTCACCTCTAATTTGTGAGATCCCTCTGTTCAATTACTGAGTGCCTATTTTGTGATTACTCATCCCATAAACATGTATTGGAAACCCACTGAGAAAAGACATATACAATTTACCTTTTAGTGTCCAGGACTCTACAGTCCAGTTTGCCATGGTCATGTTTCCCAACCAATGCTGTTCATTGGCTCTCATTTTTCTACCTTCACCTGTGGGTGGTTCCTCAGGGTTGAAAGTTTCTCCTTAATGGTAGTAAGACCTCTCCAACTAGACTGAAAGCTTCATACGGGATGTGACCAGGCATCTGTTGTTGCTGTTTGTTGTCGATTGCTGTCTGTTTTTTCTGCCCCTTCAAAAGGGATGCCTGTATGCAGGTAAGGTCAGGTGAAATCTTAATAGTTAGATGAAGCTAGAGCCTGTGACTGGGTAGTGGAAGAGAAGGAAGAGCTGAAAGTTTTAGAGACCCAGGTGGGAGGGAGGCAAGATGGAGCCTGTAGGAGAGGACGATGGGCTGGAATCACATGGTTCTAGGAGCCATACGCAACTGGGGATTTCACAGATGGACTATTGAGAAATGTAGGGCACATTTGTCCAATCTAGGTGTACAGCTTGTATTTGTATCAGTTGAGTTTTGAGTTCTTTATGTGGGCATTTGGGGGTTGAAGGTTTACTGTTATAAATCTGGCTGTAAATTACAAGCTTCTGGAGTTTTCATATTATAAGGTTATGGGGATTTGTGCGAGCAGCAGCCGGTTTTCTGCAGGCTAGCCACAAGGGGTGGACGATCTGGGAAGTGCTAGGGCAGCCGGCTAGCCTCAGGAACCACGGGGACCGGGCAAGAATGCCACTGCCAGAGTGTAGCCAGACACAGTGTGCATTGTTTTTTATAATTACATGCTATAGTTATTGTTTTTAAATAAAATAATAACGAATTTTATTTTATTGGCATGGAACAGTGATGAGAAAACTGAACAGTTGAGCTATAGCATTTAAGTCCTAATTTTGGAGGTGTTAGGACATAGCAAATCTTTGTGCACTGCCCATGTTTGCCATGGAATGCAAAATTCAAGACAAGAGATCTAGAAAATACACTGAGAACTTGAATGTCATGAAGATTCCAGAATCTGGAGGTGAGGACATTTCTCTTTGGCAAATTAAAAGTCTTGATCTGGAAGATCGAGGATCTCTGTCACAGCAAAACTCCCAGGGGAGTCTTTTTTTTCTTTTAACCTCCTGTTTTACAGTTAGATTTGAAGGATTAGTAGGGTCTACATGAGTTACTTTTCTTGTTGCTGAGACAAATAAAAGCATTTAAGGAGACAAGGGTTTATTTTGCCTCTGACTCAGGAGTTTGAGGCAGCTATTGGCACTACATCTGGAGTTGGGAAGTGGTGACAACTGTGCTCAGCTTTCTCCTCTTCATGTAGTCTGGGACTCCAGCCCATGGAAAGGTGCAGCACAAACCAACCTAACCTAGAGATCCCCTCAGGCATGCCCAGAAGCTCGGCTTGGCTCTTTGGTGATTCTAGATCTTGTCAAGTTGGCAGTACTAATCTGAACTCCAATGATTCACAACATGTTTTTTAAAAGACATAGTTGTTCAGAAAGGGCTGACTGATAGATGCCCGATGGTCATTTATCTTTGAGAATGATACGCAAACACAAAAATGTACTTAGAAAATGTCTGTTTAGGAACAGAGAGATGATCTCAGATCTTCATTTACAGTATTATTCTGCAAAATTGTTACTTATGCTCCTGTCCAGTCTCAAATGACCAGGGGCTATCTTCCTTTGAGTCTTATAGGATTTCTGACATGGCTTGTCTTAAATCAGAATATCAGGCTCATGATGCACCGCCCCCCCCCCCCCCCTTTCCTGTGTGTCACTAGGGATGCCATGTTTCACTCTCCTTCCTGGGTAGTGATTTTAGAAAAAGACAAAACAAAAACAAAACACCAATCTTCCAAAATAAGTTTATTGCTACCCAGGTAAGTTTACCATAGGTCACCAAGAGTAGACATACCACTTTTTCACATCTCTCCTCATTAGTAAAATTCACAGGGCCTAACACATAAGGGCATATGGGTGACCTTGACTATAAGTGGATGGATTAGAAGAAACAACAGGTCAGTAAATACCTGGCAATATTACCAGTATAATAAGAAATGGTCAACAGCTTCTGTTAATACCAGTTTCCCTGGAGAAAAGGACCCTCATATAGGTAGGTGTGAGTGTGCCTTTCTATGCCTGGTCTAAGGTGGCTCTTGGTCATAACCATCTTTTTGCTATTTTGTCCCTTAACTTTTAGCTCCATAATGGAAGTGAGTAGTTTGTTGAATGTCTATCTATCTTTAGTCTGGAAACCATATGCTTACTGAATGATAAACTATGGCGCTTTATAACCATTCACAGCATTTGTCATTATTGCCTTACAGATGGTTGACTAAACTGGAGTCAGATCTTACAGAAAATGTGTGGTTAGGCAAAAATTCCCAGTATCCAAGACTGATGTCAAAGACAGCAACTGTTCTGAGAGTTACACATCTCTAGCCCAATTGGCACTGTGAATCTTTAATTTTTCGTAGTCTTTGGAGCTCAAGGCTGCCTTAGCAGGTAGAACTAAAGATGATGGATTCATTTGTTGGATATTTGTAACTGACAAAATCAGGTAACAGATATGCAGATTTGCTATCAGAATCCATTCCAGTTATAGGGACAATTTCTTGTCCTAACTCCTTTGTTCACTTACTTGCTCTGTACTTTAGCTTTTCTGTTTCTCATCAGAGACTTGCTGAGTTCTAGTGTATCACATAGCTGGAACAGAAAGATGGCACTCCTACTTCCCATATAACCTGTATGCACATGGAAATAGGGGAAATACATATGTACTCCCAGCTGTGGATAACCTAGACTACACAAGACTGCAAATACAGGGGATGTGTTTTAGCTTGTTTCCTATTGCTGTGACAAAACCCAAGTAAAAGCAATTTGGGGAGAGAAGGGTTTATGTATTTTAGCTTATAGCTTACAGTCTGGTAGAGGTGTTGTCTCAGTTAAAGTTCCTCTTCCCAGATGACTCTAACTTGGGTAAACAGACTAAGCAGGACAAGGGGACACTTGTCCTACACTTTGAATAATGGAATTTGCTAGACAAGGTGGGGGTGAGACTTTAGAGAAGCAACTTGAAGCAGCATGATTCCAGAGTCCAGCTGCCCACTGTCTAAGGACTCTCTTGTCATGGCCAGTGTTCTAGAGAACACTTGGACACAAGTGAGGGCAGAGTTTGAGTTTTCTACACATGAACACACACGTCCCCATCCTGAACCAAATGAAGCAAATTGTCAGGATCTGAAAAATACCATTAAACCTGGAAAAGCTAGAGGCTCTGATCACTAAGATTCTAGGTAAAACAGTCATAAAACAGTATTTATGCAATTAGTAAAAATGCTCAAATATAAAATATTTTGCAAATATAATTTTATTACTTGGAAATACATACAAAATTTCAAACACAGCTAGAAAAGTTGCTAAGCAGAGGTCCTACCCAGGCTGTTTAATGAATATGTAACTCCGTTACTGGCAGCAGTCCGCAGCTCCAGTCCTGGAACAGCTGATCCTCGGGCTCTCATCTGCTTAAAGCAACCTAAATCTCCTCCAGCACAGACCATGGGCATTGCACGTTCTTCACAAGACTTTATTCAGCAGCATAGCTAACTGCCATTAGCACAATCATTCTGAAACTGGAACACTGTGCCCCATTAACCATATATCCTCCATGGTTTCCCGGGCTGACCCAACAGTTGCAACAAAAAGCACTGCCATGTGATACAGAGTATGGGCTGAACAGCTTTAATAATTTAAGGGGGCCAAGTTTTGTGTTTGCTTGTGTGGTATACATGGGTTCTAAATTTCATGTCATTTTACTTTTGGCTTAGCAGACAGTGTCGAAGGAAAAATAGCGAGTTACTCTGGTTTTCCCGCTTTATCAATCCATTCCCCATTCCTTTTCCTTGGTGCATTTTTTTAAAGGAAGCCAAATCAGCACTCTCTCTTGAGTCCATTCTAAGCATTCCCATTTCAAACACAGTTTTCCTTTTCTTTTTTAATGTACATTTGGTGTTTGGCCTACATGTATATCTGTGTAAGGGAATCCGATCCACTGGAACTTGACTTAGAAACAGTTATGAATTGCCATGTGGGTGCTGAGATTTGAACCTGATCCTCTGGAAGAGTAGCCAATGCTCTTAACCACTGAGCCATCTCTCCAGCCCCCCATACACTGTTTTGTATTGCATACTTCCTGTTAACTTTTTTCATGCCAGTTTCCACAAGATCCCTGGCAAACTGGCTTCATCAGTGAGCTCTCTGTGAGACACTTCAGATGTTTATTCTCTACCTTATGCATTCATGTAAATGTTTTAGATACATGTCATGCCTGAGTGTGTGCCACAGAACAGTGGATGTCTTGCTTCCTCATGCTGGCAGAGGAGCAAGAAGTCTCTCTAGCTTCTGGTCCTTAGTTATTCAAGCATTCTTCAGGGCAATTGGGCAGCCTCTCTAGCTACAGCAGAGGAGCCTGAGGCTCAGCACAGACTGAGTGAGGTAACCTCTGTTGCACTGACAAGGTTCTGCTGAACTCTTAAGTCTGAGACCTGCTTCTAAGTACCATCCTCAGGACCTGCAAAACAGTGTAAATCCCTTCCTTGGTATCCTGAGCCTCCAGTGAGTTGGTCTTTCTACGAGTACGCCTTCCTAGTGCATCATGGAGCTTACTACCTTCATTCAGATTATCATATCCACACCAAATCCTATCTCTTTTCAGGTGTTCATCTTTTAAAACCTCAGCAGAATTTTCTCCATGAGATTTTTGGGACCCTGTGTTTCTATGCCAAGCACATTAGCTCTATTTCCTCTATGTTTAATCTGGAATCGCTTGTTACAGTGGTGTTCTACAAGGTCATTGACCTAACAAATTATAAGCAACTCTAGGTAAAAAGTTACAGCACCAAGAACGTTACTGTGAGTAGCTGTCAACTGATATTTGCTCCCTGATGGCTTCCTCCAGTTCTAATTCAGCCCCTGGTATACAGACAACATCAACACTTCAAATAAACAGACTGCTCTCAGACCCCCATTTTCTCTAAGAAAGTCTTTTGTTTTTGAGACAGGGTCTTACGATGCAGCCCTGGCTGTCCTGGAACTCGGAGATCCCTCTGCTTCTGTCTTCTGAGTGCTGAGGTTAAAGGTGTATACCACCACCATGCCAGGCTAAAAGCAGTCTTGATACTTGGGTTTTAAAACATTTTACTGTCCTCTTTTCTTGGAGTGCCCTTGAGCTTGTCAAGAACTTTTTATAAACTGGCATCAAGTCCTACAGAGCGCTAAGCACTTTCAATGGCAGAAACACAACTCGAGGCCACTCTGTTTCTGATTCTTTCAATGAACACGTGAAGATGACCACTTAAGTATTTAAGCTGGTGGGCACTACAGACACACGGCTCAGCATCACTGTTCTGAATGGCTTCATCACCCAGAGAAGGCATTAGCAGGCTACAGCCCAAGTTCCGATCTGCAGGAAAGCTACGTAACACATTACATCTTTCACTTTACAGCATGTCTGTCATTTTAGACCACATTGAAGATGTGTCCCTTTGGCCTTTTTTCTAATAACTGTTTTCAGTTAGTTGTCTGCAGCCCAGTATTTGAGTGGTATCTTTTATTATTTTTCAAGCCTAATTATAGGATTACAAATTTATTTCAGCTGATTTTTTTTTTTGGCACTGTTTTTGACCTTGTATGCGCGCGTGCTGTGTAACTGTGAGTTTTCATCTGGAGCCTCTCAGATTTGGTCATGAAAACAAAAACTGTGACCATATTCAAGACTCTGACTAAAAGCAATGAAGTGGCAGAATGGAGCCTGGCTTCTAGAAAGTTCTGTCCTAGTTCTCCACAAACAATCTGGTGAGACATTCTAAACAAGCCCCTTATCACCTCATTAATACTCATTATTCTGAATAAAACTACAGAAACTATGGACAAAATCATGCATAATTAAGAACTGGAAGCTGATAGTTATTAAATATCCATTATAAATATTCATTTTATTTTAAAAGGATTGAAGGGTGTTACATATATTACACACTACATATAATGGCACATGTCAATCTTTTAAGCTTAAAAATATTATCTCCCCAAACTGGGACTGACTTATCCCAAGGATAAATGACCTTGGCCTATAGCACCACACCCAGGCCCTGAGGAGAGCCAATTTAGAGCCTGCCTGACCTCTGGCACTGGGATTCCTGATATAACGTGAAGAGTCTTCTCCCTCTGCTCCTATCTCTGGCATCAGCAAGGCCTGGCAGGGACCTTCTGACTGCCCACTGCAGGCGTGGGGAACCAGGGAAGCGAGGGGAACGCCCTCTAACAATCCTAGACAGTTGATGACAGAAGAATGTAAAACGCTTGTTCCTCAACATCTTTGCTTTTGATCTACAGAACAATAACAAAACTACAAAAGACAGGAGGGGACTTACAATAATTGAAATACAGTTTTTCTTTGAAAATGAAAATTTCTAGACAGAGAAAGCCTTAAAATGTCTAGTTTAACGCTGGTAACCTGCTCCACCAGGGTCCCTGCTTTCCTGATTTCAGGGTTAATTCATTCAAAGTTTTAAATGCCATCCATATGCTGTTGTCTCAGACAGACATATAGAAATTTAGTAATACTTCCATTTCTTTGCCAAATGCTCTGGCTTATGGCTCTCCTCCTCTTCATAGTATGTTTAAGTTACACATTAGGAATCCAAGAAGAACCACTATGGAACCCTCATAAGCAATGCCCAACCAATCAGTACAACACAGTACACAGTGTGAAATTTTTAATTTATTTCCCTCCCAAGCCCCTAGAATATATATCCCCTTAGCTTTTAGAAATGTGATAATAAAAATACCAATAGATTTTGACCATATGCAAAGAAAAGAAGAAAGAAAAAGCAGATAGCACACAGGGAGCAGGCCGATTCTCTTGCCTGTGCAGTGGCAGTGTAAGTTAACGGCGTGCTTCCGGCAATGCCACCTTCCGCTTGCATGATAAAGACTGTCCAGGACAGATTTAAAGTGGAGACAGGCCTCTGGTTTTTATTTTGTTCTTTAAAACCCTAGCAGATTTTGTAAAAAAGAGGCTGTATTAAATGACAATGCAATTGAGTCAGGGGGAGGAAAAAAATTAAAAACCCAAAACTTCTTTCAGTTTATTCAAAATAAAAATACACATAGAATTATGAAAATATAGGTTCACTATTTCCACCACGTAAGCCTCTGCTGGTGTGGAAAGGCTTGCAGTATTCTTGAGTTTTTACAGCTCATCTCGATCCCTCAATAAAGTATACCTATACTCGCTGGGCGCCAGCTTCTGGAAGGAGCTCTCTGGAGGACTGCTCGCTACATCCTGGTCTTGCTACAAAAGAAGAAAAGAATCTTGATACCAAAATATCTTATGGAGTTATCATACATTACTATTACGTAACTGGCAGTGGCCTTATAATTACTTATTTACTAGTAAATAAAAAGGGAAAAGTATATGTCAAGGTGAAGAGATTATCTTGTTTCTTCAAACATCCCTGAACTCACTGTCCAGGCAGGGCATGGCTGCCACAGCAGCACTGACTCTGGGCCTGTCAGAGTTACTGAGGCTATGTGGAAGGAAGCAACACTAAACACCCTTGCCTCCTAGAGAACCCCATAGAGACAGCACAACGTAGCTTGGTCCTAACCCTTCACTTTTACAAGTGACTGCTAAGAGGGACTGCCTTGATATTAGTCACCCTACTCTGTTAATGAAGCGGATCTCTATCAACTATCTCAGTGCCAGAACTCAGTAAAACCTGGCTGAGATGAGGAAAACACTGCTGTAATGAACTTTGGTAACACTTATGCGCCAACAAGAGACAAACACACGGTGAAACTCTACAGATGTCCGTGAGTTCTGAAGGAAAGGCAGCATGGCCTGCACTCTATTCCCACACTGCAGGCGTCTCAAAGGCAAGCTCACCTGTACTCCATAACAGTCCTACAGTGGACGGGACATGTGCACACGGGACACTAACACATACGAGCGTGTGCCCAGGAGAACAGAAGGTAGCAGGCGCCTTGGCCTATTGGACTTTGTCGGGCTTCACGTCCTCAGAAAGTTACTTTCTGTTCAGATACATGCTCAAGCTGAAATGGTATTACTATAAACATGTACCTGTTACCCAGTTGGCTTAGTACAAAAATGTGGATAAATAAAATATATGGAGTCTACTGTCTAAGGGAGAAAGTAAAACAAATCAGGACACTATAATACAGTAAACTAGGGTTTTTTTCTCCTGATTGTATAAAGCAGTGGTTCTCAGCTTGGGGGTTTTAACCACTCTGAGGGTTTAACGACCCTTTCACAGGAGTCACCTATGATCATCTGCATATCAGATATTTACATTAAAGTTAGTAACAGTAGCAAAATTACAGTTATAAAGTAGCAACAGAAATCATTTTATGGTTGGGGTTATCACAACATGAGGAACTGTATTAGGGGTTGAAGTATTAGGAAGGTTGCGAGCCACTGATTACTGAACAGCTCTGTGTGCTGAAGAAAAACAATTACCTATGGAATGCTGTCATTAGAGAGTTCCCCCACTTTAATAGTAGCTTAACAATCATTTCTCAAATAAAGTACATTATCAGATTCTCAAGAGAACTCTTGACTTTGAACCTAATCTGACTTCCAAATAAGGCAAGGAAAAATTCAGTTTCTCTTTTTCTTTCATAAATAGAAGTTCTTTGGACAAAGCAGTAGGCTGAAATCCTAGTATATAAAACAAGAAGGGGTTTAATGTGTACCATCTCCCTCTTAGTTTCATGATCACAGACTTTACAAATAATAACTCATCAAGATGCAAATTTAGGACTCTTTCTTAGAGCAGAGACATAGAAAGCCCGTCTGTCTGTCCTTCTGAGAATCTATCTGTAGAACAACATGCCACCTGAGAATTTACATGTGAGTAAAAGCTAGTTTAAAATACTGATAAATACTTGTCAAACATTCAGCTATCCACTGGGAAAGCTGTCCTGAGCCCTGTGTTTGAACACTATCAACAGTGCGACTATGAAGGCCCTTAGCATGGATGGACAAGGTGACAGAGCAGTGCTTTAGGACAGCGAGGGCACGGATTCAGCAGCAAAAGCAAGCTTGAACGGGAGTCCACTGATCTGCTTTCTCAACTACTTTCCCAAATCCTATGTTCTCACTTCTCTATTTAACCCTGTATAGCTACGCCCCACAGCGTCATACCCAGTCACCCCAGTTTAGATGATGAGAAACCAGACACAGCACTTTACAGCTTTTCTGGAGACCTGGCATTTTAAGAAGTAACTTTAAAGGCGCATAACCTAAATGTGTCTTAGTCAGCTCCAAATTTCTTCAGAGAGGTATCAGGAGCCGCAACTCTAGCTCAAGTCCCCTCTGAGGCGGTCTCCACAGAAGAGTCCCCACTGGCAACACAGGAGTCCTACCTCTCCTGGGGCTGTGTCAGTCGGGTCAGGTCCGTGATGGAATTCTCTGTGTAATTTTCCAGAATGTAGGTCAAATACAAACTGCTTGAGTTTTCCAGGAATTCTAAAACCAAGAGCAAACAATTATTTAGCTCCAACTGCCCAAACAGGCTGACCTCTACTTTACTAACTTGATAGTGCTGTAAAGAAATATTTCATTATAATCCTACCAATCCTACCATGGCTATTACAGGCAACTAGATACACCTTTTGTGTTCTAACTTTTTAGGTTACATTTTATGTTGAGAACCTACATGTACATACTGATACTAGTGGCTGGCTAGTATCTGAGAGCCAGAAAAGGCACTGTATCCCCTGGAACTAGAGTTACAGACAGTAGGAGGAGACAGGTAGGTGCTGGGAACCAGAACTAGTTTCTCTGAAAGAGCAGCAAGGACTCTTAACTGCTGAACTATTTCCTCAGCACCAATGTTCTAATTATTGCACGTGCTTCATTGAAATTTTTCTATAATTACCACTAACAGAGGTAATACTATCAAGATGCTGTATCCCAAATATATTTTATTATCTTTATTGGTAGATACTTAAATAGTGTGTGTGTGTGTGTGTGTGTGTGTGTGTGTATGTGTGTGTGTGTGTGTGTGTGTGTGTGTGTGTCTGTAATGATTCATATGTTTTTACTGGCACACACATACACATAAAACAAAAAACTTAAATCCTAGAAAAAACACACTAAAAATGTTGAGGTTCAAAGGGGAAAATATTAGAGGAAATTACTTAAAAATATTCAGTTTTAGAACTAGCCCCACTGAGTGTCTCACAGCATTTGAATCCAGCAAGAGCCTGTGGATTCTCAAAAGCTCTGGGAGTCCAGTCCTCTCCCGAGGTGGTCCAGACTATGCTGAGCAGCACACTTACAAAGTAGGTTTCTCTAGAATCATTTCCTTGAGTTGTAGCCACTAAAATGGAAACAAATGATACCTACAAGTCTAATCAATTTTTTGCTATCCATAGATTTGCATTCTAAAGTCGTCAACATGATTTAAGAAAAAAAATGAAGTTGATTTGCCAATTTGATAAGTAATAACTGAATTTTAATTTTAATTTCTTGAGAAATTGAATGTTTTCCTTTGCCTACCTTTTACAGAGATTATTATATACTTCAAACAGAAAACCGTTGTTTTTTTAATATATTACAAAAATGAGATGCACTTCTAGGTGAAGAGATGGCTCATCGGTTAAGAGCATTGTCTGAAGCTCTTTCAGAGGTACTGAGTTCAATTCCTAGCAACCACATGGTGGCTCATACTAGGATGTGATGCCCTCTTCTGGCATGCAGGCATATATGCAGATAGAGCACACATATATTTGGAAACAAACAAACGAATGAACAAACAAACAAACAAGAAAAAAAGATTCAAAAATGGACTTCCATACATATTTTAGTTCCTTGGGTACAACAGCCTGGCTTTTACATATTCTTGTTTTTATTCTGTTTTCATAGGCAAGAACAGCTACTCTGTGTAAATATTACCAGTTCCTAGTTTTTCCTTTTTAAATTCTATTCTGAGGTCCTGGAAGTACTGTGTCCCCCACCCCTTTCCAAACACCCACTGAGCTGTACCTACCAACAACTTCATTGTACACCATGTTGGTTCCCCACCAGCTTCAGTGCAATAGAGAAGCAGCGGGTGCCAAATGCACAGTTTACAAATACAAATGACTGTCAGGTAGCAGTATTGACAGAATGCCTTGCCTTGGTTCTCTGGTGCAGAAGTAATTGCACATACATCAGAGATAAACACTGAGAGGAGATCAGTTTACATTTCTTCTGATATCATCCTCTGACACGCCACAGCAAAGTGCTGAAGTAGAAAATTCAAGCCACAGACTCCGAATGTTCGAACTGCCTGAGATAACGGTGCTGGTTTGTTTTACAAGCTGCCAAGACTAGGAGAACTGCTAGTCAAGGAATAGCTAATGAACGAGTAAATCCCAAACACGACAAATTGAGACTACTCGAGACAGGCTTTTTCCCTGACCTGACGTTCCCCGTGTCGTGAGACAGAGGAAAGCAAGGATTTAGAGCTCTAAATTGTCTGAGTAGACAGTGTGGCGATCTGCAAGAAGACTCTTAGAGTAAGTTTATCCGATTTTCATTTTGGGCTGTAATTTTCCTAACGGGAACACTAAGTGTGTCTCTTCCACCTTCCAAACTTGTTTGTTTACAATGTTTTACTTTTAGACAGTGAAACACAAATACAAACAGTAAATTGTGTCCACCCTCTGACAAAGCACAAACTAGGTTTATTTTAAAAAACTGAAACACAATAGATATTTTTCCTTTAAAGCTCAAGTTCTATAACTTTTTGTTTGTTTGTTTTGAGACTCTCAGCATGTAGCTGGACTGGTCTTAAACTTACTAAAGATCTGTTTTCAGCTGCGTGAGATCACTAAGCACAGTGCTCAGCTAAGTTCTCTAAATTTTAACAAATGTGCAGTGTTTTCTTACTACCTCTGCAAACCAGGTGAGATCTCTGCAGTTGGACCTGATCCCTGGCAACCACTCATGTGTTTGCTAATCTTATGCCACACACACACACACACACACACACACACACACACACACACAAACATATGTACCACAGAAGTCTACTCATTTATGTTGAGGACATTTGGATCCTATCAGGATTTTGGTAGTCAGAAACAATGCTATGACAAATACATGCACACAGGTTTTTACATGAACTTTAGTTTCTAGAAATTGGTCGGTACTGCATAAATGTGTAACTTTCACAAAGAAACCATCAATCTGTATTGGCGTGCCATCAGGCCAGAGACCAGCATCTCGCTGTGACTCTACCTTGCATTTCTTGACTATATAATAACCCTGGAAACCTTGCTCATATGCTAAGTTGTCATCTCTGTATCTTGTTTAAGTTTTAACAGTATCATCCATAGAACAAAGGTTTATAACTTGATGAAAACCAATTTGTCATTTTTTTCTAAGTGTTTTTGATGCTCTTAGAACTTTGTCTTCCTCTGACTGTTAAGGATTTCCTTGCTTACTGTTTTCCACTTAGATCTATGATGAATTCTAAGGTAAATTTTCATAAGAAGGAATTCTTTCTTGGGATGAAGATACTCAGTTGGTCCAGCCAACTTGTTAACAGGGAATAATAATAAAAACATTACCAGATAAACAAAATGTGCTTTTTACAAAACTCTATCAGGCTAGGCATGGTGAAGCAAGCCTGTACTCTCAGCTGAGAGGCTGAGACAGAACTACAAACTCTAGCCAGCACTGGACAAGAGGACCCTTCCCTCAAAATTAAAAAGGGGGGTAAAGGTGTGGCTTAGTGATGCAGCGTGTATTAGCGTGCAGGAACCCGAGGTTCAACTAGGAGTCTCACAAGGAAAAGCAGAAGGCAAGAAAAAGGGTGAAGGAGCAGGACAAACCCCACCAATAACCATGTTCTTTCTGACTTAAAATTTTTCTACGGAGGAAAAAAAAAATCACATGACTATCTCATTAGATACTAAAAAGCCTTTGATAAAATACAATAGGCCTTCATGTTAAAGGTATTGGGAAAATCAGGGATACAGGGCACATACCTAAACATAATCTAAGCAATATACAGCAAGTCAATAGTGAACACTAGACCAAATGGAGAGATACAAAGCAATCCCACTAAAATCAGGGACGAGACAGGGCTGCCCACTCTCTATCTATTCAGTATAGTACTTGAAGTTCTAGCCAGAGCAATAAGACAACTACAGAAGATCAAGGGGAGCCAAGGTAGAAAGGAAAAAGTCAAAGTATGGCTATTTGCAGGTGATATAACAGTACACGTAAGTGACCCCAAAACTTCTCCCAGAGAACGCCTACAGCTGATAAACACCTCAGCAAAGGGGCTGGATACAAAATCCACGCACATCAGTAGCCCTTCTTTATACAAATGACATATGGGCCAAAAAGAAATTAGAGAAACAACCCCTTTACAATAGCCACGAATAATATAAAAATCTTGGTTTAACTTTAACCAAGCAAGTGAAAGACGTGTGTGACAAGAACTTCAAAAATTCAGGTGACAGCAGATACTGGCGAGGATATGGAGAAAGAGGAACACTCCTTTATTGCTGTTAAGATTGCAAGCTTGTACAACCACTCTGGAAATCAGTTTGGCGGTTCCTCAGAAAATTGAACATAGTACTACCAGAGGATCCAGCAATACCACTCCTGGGCATATATCCAGAAGATGTTCCAAGTTATAATAAGGACACATGCTCCACTATGTTCATAGCAGCCTTATTCGTAATAGTTAGAAACTGGAAACAACCTGGATGTTCCTCAACTGAAGAATGGATAAAAGAAAATGTGGTACATCTATACAATGGAATACTATTCAGCTATTTAAAAACAAAGACATCATGAACTTTGCAGGCAAATGGATGGAACTAGAAAATATCCTAAGTGAGGTAACCAAGACCCAAAAGGACATGCATGGCATGTACTCAATAAGTGGATATTAGCCATAAAATACAGGTACTATGTTACACTCCACAGACTCAAAGAAGGTAAAGAAGGAAGGTCCACCAAGCGAGGATGCCTGAATCTCACTTAGAAGGAGGAATAAAATAGTCATAAGAGGCAGGTGGAGGGAAAGAACTGGGTGGGAGAGGAATGGGGGTTCAGGATCAGGTGCTGGAAAGGAGAGCAGAGATGGCTGGATGGCCGTGAAAATAAATGGAAATCTGCAACTGATGGGGGGAGGATGGGAGGAGGTATGGACATCCCTAGGAGGAGTCAGAGACCGGTCCCTGACACTATTAATGATACTCTGTTATGCTTGGCCTCTGAGAGGGTCCACCCAGAAGCTGACTCAGACAGATGCAGACACCCATAGCCAAACAGTGGATGGAGCTTGTGGACTCTTACGAAAGAATAGGAGGAAGGATTTTGAGCCCACATGGAGACAGGAACTCCAACAGAATCCCCTAGCCAGGATCTTTGGGGCTCTCAGAGACTGAACCACCAACCAAAGAACATATTCGGGCCAAACCTTGGCCTCTCTGCACATATGTAACAGATGTCCATCTTGGTCCCAAATGACTGGAGCAGGGGCTATCCCAAAAGCTGTTGCCCGTATGTGGGAAATGTTCTTCTAGTCGGGCTGCTTTGTCTGGCCTCAGAGGGAGAAGAAGTGCCTAGGCTCACAATAAAAATTTTCAGTGATTTGGTGTTTGGGGAGAAATGACTTGGAACCCAGAGTTGGAGAACTCATCATTAGAGTAGTCTACTCCATTTGGGGGTGGGGGTATCAATAATTAACGAAAAGTGTGCAAGGAATGGCCTACAATCTGTCCAGCTGCTATTTTCCCTCCTGTCACTCGAAACCTCAGACAGTTATAAACACTTCAGTAAAAGCATTCACTAACTACAGTTTTAAAGATAAGTTTTCTATATGTATGTATGTATTTGCATAAGTGCATGTGTGACCAGGTGCCTGCAGAGGAATTAGAGGGTATTAGATCTCTTGGAGCTGGAGTTATAGACAGTTTGAAGCCATCTGGCATGGGTTCTGGGACTCAAACTCAGGTTCTCTGGAAGAAAGAGCAGCAAGTGCTCTTAACCACAGAACCACCTCTCCAGCCCCAAAGGCAGTTTTCTTCACAGTCCATTCCCAGTCCTATGTGACTTTTCTCAGGATTGAGAACACCACAATATTGTTATCTGGGTACTAAAATTACCCCCACTCTTCCATCTTCATATAAAATCTATTCCTTTCAAGTTGGTAGGAAATCTACCTGATCAAACAATGAAAAAAGGCCAAGAGCTCATAGAGCCGTGATTTATTTCTGCCATTGTGAAATACTCTCTCTTCAAACACCAGCATTTCCATAGCGTTGTACAGGTAGGGGAAATGTCGCTGTCTGTATGCAGTACTGTGAGCCTGTGTGGACTTGTAAGTCATTTTACTTTAAGGGGATCCAACTTCTCTGAAAAGAAGATGAGTGTCCCACTGGCAGTCTCCACCTCCAGCACACATGGACTGTGCCCATAAGACAACCACACTTCTGTCAGATGGCTCCAGAAATGCTGAGTTACTATGTAAAAAGTAATAGTAATGATAGTAATTTATGGAAAACCACTCACCATCTCAGCTTTAATGATCAGGCAGCATAATAACAATTAGACAAGCGATTAAATGTGTCAGATTCATCTTGTTGCATGCTTTATTGGTTTTTAACACTAGCATCTATTCACATAGCTAGATCTTAGCTCTTATAGCACACACCTCCTCTCAATTAAAAAAAAAATGTTACCAGGAACAGTGCTTACAAGGGGCAACTGGAGAGCTAAGGAAAAAAAATTAAAGAAGTGAACTATTTCAAAGAGCTTCAAATGCAGCATTATGGAGTGCTGGCTGTCCGGGAACCAGCTCTATAGATGAGGCTGGCCTCACACTCAGATCCACCTGCCTCTGCCTCTTGAGTGCTGGAGTAAAAGGGGAGAGCCACTTGCAGTATAGAGATTATTTTCGATTGCCAGATTTCTTTCTTCTTTTCCCCAAAGCAGAGCATGCATGCTACTGGCTGACAGATTAGCTCTACTTAGCCAATAGTCTATCTACTGGTCCAGAAGGCTACAGCTGGGAAATAAAAGGACTGAGTGGTGTGATAAAGAATATGAACTCAACAGTTAAGGGTTCTTGATGCTCTTGACTGATTTCCAGTACCCATATCCAGTAGCTTATAACTACCGGTAGCTCACCCTTGCATACATGGCACACAGACACACATAAATAAAGACAAAATAAATTATTTAACAGGATAATTGCTAGTACTTGTTTGCATTCTCCAGGAATGAGATTCAAATGCCAGTGCTAATCTGACTTCAACTGCCTGATTTCTTCACTCTCAGCAGGTGATCCCACTCGCCAGCTGGTATCTATTCCATGTGTGAGCTGCGAGAGCAGGTGAAGGAGCTGAAGAATCAGACCCAGGAACAAGTCATCTCCATAGAGGAGCAATGTGCCAGCCTGACTAAGGATGTATCTTTGCTTGGTATGTGATGGCACAGACCAACCACAGAGCAAACCTAACTTCTCATAGCACACACTCTTCCTTTTAGGGAGTAGTTCCCAGTCACCCGACATCTGAAATCCTCCACTGAGTGACGCCACATGGTACACAGACAGGTAGGAACCACTCTAACTTCTCACACCAACCCGAGTATTACGTTCACAGCACACACGTATGTAAAATAGTCAAGCAACTGTCTCACATTCAACTTTATGGGACATATCAGTAATTAAAAAAAAAGAGAGAGATACTTACAATACATCCTTAAAGTCTCCAAAAACATACATATGCCTAAAACTGTCAATGGCTATGACAGGGCAATCTGCTGGCGTTTTCTGGATATGGAGAAGAGGATGTCTAAATTTGTCACAATCTGCATGTAAGAAATTTATTGTACCTTTGAAAGAAACAGAATTTTAAGAACTACATTAGATTTTTAACTGTATTTCTGATTACGAATTCACAAAAATAGCATAATAAACAACATCAATACTCTTGAAATTGATACAAATCAAAAAAACTAAAACCTGAAAGTGTATTTAAAAGAAGGATTTTTTTAGTTCTCAGGGCAGAGTATAATTCCCTTAGAAATTATAAGGGAAATTATAGGAAAACTCAAATTTAAATGCTATTGTGATGTGAATTTTTTATTTCTTCAATCGGCAGCCATCTGCTATATAGGTTCCCCAAATTCTGACATACACACTGCTCCCTTGGGACCATCTTCATGCCCCTTGTAGGCTAAATGGCTCCTTTAAAACCTAGTTCAAACCTAGCTATTCCCTAAATGACTGAAGTAGGCAGCTCTTTACCACAGCATCAGTTTACATGGTTTGGCCTTTTCTCCTCAGTGTGGAGGGGAAGCTGTCCGATGCCCCACATTCTGCTAAGATATGGGAAAATGCCTACAGCTGCTCAACTTTTATACAGAAATAAATATGGATCAGCAAGTGTCATCTCTTAGCAATGTCTCAGGAAATGTGTCAGAGAAGCATTTAGGTACCAGGAAATATTACAGTTCGCCCAGAAGCCCGCTCTTCATGCAGTTTGTCTTTCCCTCGAAAATCCAGAGCGAGCACACAGAAAGCCTGCCTCACCCCACACGCACTGCTTCCTCCCTAATGCACGCTAAGTACCCGGGGAGCTCCTATCCTGCCTGTGTTAAAGGCAAACACGGACCAGGAAGGGAGGAGAAAGAAAGGCAAAGTCAGACACCTTCAACAGTCTACCTTTTTCACTTATCAACTGCCGGGCTACTTCATTCTGGAATATTTCTAAACTTTCTGTATCATCCTTCATGTGGAAGAGTATGAGAAAAGGCAGTCCTTCTTCTGTCAATTCCTGTGGAAACAAGTTTTCAATGAAAATCAGTGCTGTTTTCCAAGTGGAACAAGTGTGGACTCAATTCATACAACTGACAGTTACAAGCAGTCAGAAAAAAAGGATCTAGTGGGAAAAATACTGAGATACAACAAAAAATGAGTTCAACCCTTTGCATGTTAGGTGCAGTTACTAAGGAAGCACACATGTACTGCTCTGTTACATGCATGGATTCACCTGGAAGGTCCTTGCTCAATCTGTTAGCCCAGTGTTCTCAACCTGTCGGGTCACAGGGTCATATATCAGATACCCTGCATATCAGTATTTACAATATGATTCATAACAGCAGCAAAATTACAGTTATGAAGTAGCAACAAAATAATTTTATGCCTGGGGGTCCCCACAACGTGAGGAACTGTATTAGGGTCACAGGCTTTAGGAAGGCTGAGAAGTGCTGTATTAGCCAGTACTGCATCTGTGAGTACAAGGGCAGTCTCTTGAAGAGCATTGAGAGAAGAAAGAACTAGGCAGTTCTCAATCCAGGAGTGAGACAAACACTGAGGAGTATTGCCAGTCCTCACAAGGAAGACTGCAAGCACTAATGTGTGAGCACTGAGTCAATTTCATTCACAAATTCATGCTTATTCTAAGGTGTGTATTAAAACCATTCCACTATGTGAGACCTACCCAAAGCTGAAAAGTGTTTTAAGGATAAAGACAAAACTCCACAATTAACTGCCCTGTCTTTCAACATGCACACATACAAAGCATCTTGAAAACAACAAAGTGCCATTAAAATCTGTTTTACTGTAATTGAGAGTAAAGGAAACAAGAGAAACAGTAGATTTGAATAATCTAAACAAATGCCATGTTCTTATTTGTATGAGGAAGTCCAGAAAAGCTCCACACATAGTCATTTCCACAAGCAATCCCTCCGAGAGTCCAGTCTAGGAACTGCCTGAGCAAGAAGCATAGATACTGTTTATCTCTAATAATGATTTTTAAATCACTGAGACCTATCACATGAGACTATTTTTCGTTCCCACCTCATATTTAAATTTGTTTCACTTGTATATATAGATAAGTAAGTAAGTTTATCATATTATCTCTTCTTTTAACTGAGAGGTAACTTTCAGCCACAAAAGTCCACCATTTTAAGTGTACAATTTGCTGTTAAATTCACAAGATTGTGTGAAAATCATCACTCATCCCACAACACACCCATTACTCCAAAAATAAACCATATACCTATTAGCTGCCACTCTCCTTCCACGGCCCCCACTGCTACCATTTCCTGGCATTACATTTATGTTTTAGTAATTCAATATAGATTTTCTTCTTCCTCGCCCTTTATCTCTTGGGATTACATTTTTATTTTTCTTTTTAAAATATTATTTATTTAATGTATATGAGTACACTGCAGCTGTGTTCAGACACACCAGAAGAGGGCATCAGATCCTATTACAGATGGTTGTGAGCCACCATATGGTTGTTGGGAATTGAACTCAGGACCCTCTGGAAGAGCAGTCAGTGCTGTTAACTGCTGAGCCATCTCTCCAGCCCAGGATTACATTTTTTCTTAATCTTCATTTACGGATCACACTCCTCATACTTTTGTCTCTGGACTTTTCTGTTCTGGCTTGGTAATTTCCCCTAGTGCAACAGTTTCTATTATCAGCTCATAGGGACGGATCCCTTAGCTCTGTGTACAAACCCAGCTCAGTCTAGAATTAACAGGTGGGTTTCCAATGGCATTGTAAACACCCAGGATGAGTGACAATGCTCTCTTACGTCCTCACCTCCTTAGCACATCCTTTCCTTTCAGCCCTTGCTTCAGGATTGCAATGTCTCGTCTTGAAAGCAATGGCCCCAGCCCACCCAGTTTCTAGAGAAATAAAATTAGTTTTCTCCTTTGAATTCTTAGGCTTTTCCTTAGTGCCCGTCAGGCTGCACTGGACACATGTTCCTTTCTCTGGACATGTCAAAAACTGACCACCAAGCCCTGAGGGCAGATAATCTCTCTTCATGCCTGGTTCTGCTCCCCAATTTCCCATACAGAAAGATCGGGCAAACACATGACAAAATACAAGGAGAAGAGTGCTACTTTATAAATACTACTGTGAAAGAAGACTGGTCACTTCCCACGGAGGGAACACAAGAGCTAGGAAACTAAAATAAAAGCATATGTCACTTTACTTCATTACACTCAGCACAAATATGCATGAACATACAGATATTAAGAAAGATACAACAGACAAATTTGGAAACATATATCACCTGAAATACACAGCAATGAATTTTCCAAAATCAAGCATGTGGAAACTGGTAATTAACGTGACTCCTAGGCTTCCATGTCTATGTCTACACCAACAAATGCCTTACCGAGTACATATAAAGTATTAGGAAAATTCTAAGACAATCGGACTCAAGAGAAACAAATTCTTTCCTATGGTTTAAATAATTCATGGTGGTTAATTCCAACATATACTACATCTTAAGACTTATTACATGTGGAGCTATGGAGACGGCTCAGTGGGTAAAAGTGCTTGCTGTGTGACCCTGATGATGCAGGTTGGATCACTAGCATTCTCATAAAGTCAGATGTAGTGGCACACATCTATAATCCCTATACTCTCCTGGGGACATGACGTGTAGGCAGGAGAATCTGCAGGAGCTTATAGGCTAACAGTGTGGAATACATAGTATAAACAAAAACAAGAGACCCCCACCTCCAAGCACAGGAGAAGAGAAGCAACCTGCAAGCCCTTTTCCCACCACAAACAGAAAATCAATAAAAGAAATAATAATTTAAAAATACAGAATTATTAAATGTGGCAACTTCCATGGGTGGGGGGAGTTGAATTAAGATTTTCCAGGTCTGAAATTTTAAATTCTGTTTTTGAAACTATTCTGACAAGAACTGAGAAAGCACATGTATTATGCATCATCTTTCAAATCTTGAGCCTTTGAGCTAAACAGACACAAGGCCTGGAGAAACACAAAAACAACCCAACACCATTCATCTAACTAGCAGAGAGTCTATCTGCCCCTTTTCTTAAAGTTAGGAATAGGAACAAACTAAAAAGACTTCAGAATAACTATCCAACTGTTTCTTTGTATTTCTTTCTAATACCAGACAAACCTTTAACGGCAAAGGATTGCCCACTGCAACTAAGATCTGTCCTTCTAAAGGACATCCACTTAGACAGGATCCTTACCCAAGGGTGGGTACTAGAAGCATTGAGCATAAATTACTCTCAAGTCCTTTGTCAAGAGTATTACCAACTATTGCCATTACCGGAAACATAAGAAGGCTTCTGGAACAGTAAGTGGGAAGCCAGTTAGGATGCTCTATGAAACCAGCTGGGACACAACTGTGCCAAGTGATGGCTCTCACAACTGGTACCTGATGAACAGCATGAGGGGGGAACAGAGCGATGCGTTCTTTTATATAACCGAATTAAGATTACCCGTGGGGAAGCCCATACCTCTCCATTTTCAAATGTTATTTCTCGGACAAGAGGGACACATTTATCTTGAATCCAGTTGTAAGTTACATCAAAATTTGTCATAGATCCCAAGTACACCATGTCTGGCGCAGAACGCTGTTATAAAAACAGAAATAAAAATTAGATTACTGAAATCTTTGCTGGTAAATACATTAGAAAAAGGACAAACCGTGGTAATTAGGAACTTGGCAATCTAACTTGTGATATAAAAGACCCTCCCCAGATTTAAGACAATTATCTAACAGCAATTTCATCAAATGTAGGCCACAATGTAGGTAAAAAGAGAATTACCCAAATGAAGTAATGAAGCTATTCTTGTCACTGAAAATGTTGTAGGTAAATCTGGTCAGTCAGACTCACTGAAACAGAGAAGAGGCTGGGGTCTACCGCAAGCACTCCTCTAGTAGCAATCACCAAAGGCTGCTTCCACTCAAACATCAGAGTATACAACATACACCAAATGATCAAAAAGCTAACAGGAAACTTATTGTGTCCAGCACTGTCGAAGGCACGTGGTGACAATTCCTTTACTTCTCCCAGCTTCCCAGCACAGCAAGTTCTATTACCCACCACTTATTTTTCTTAGTGACAAAATCTAAAGCACTCAGAAATGAAGAAACACTCCCAGCATATCACAGCCAAAGGCACAGTCTAAGGCCAGAGGCCACGCTCATTTAATGTCTACATCATAGCACAGACACTCTTGGGTTCTGATAAGCTAGAGATGGTGACACTGACTACTAAAGAAACACACCTAGGAATGAACAGGCAAGTCCCTATCTGTCTGGGTCTAAATACAGCTTGTGTGTGTCTTCTAAAAGTTCATGAGCTGAAAGCTTGGTCGCACGTGGATTCAAGAAGTGATAGAACTTTTAACAAAGTGGTGAGAGGAGAGAGTAAGTCACTGAGGTGCCTCCCCCAGAGGGGATTAATGCAGGTTTGCAGGACTCCATTTAAGCTTTGTAGCATTAATTTGTTATTAAAAGAACAAAACTGGTCTCCCCTGGTCTCCGGTTTCCTGCCATACACAACACATTCTGCACATGGCTTTCTCCTTCCTACTCCTTCATTATGTTGTGACACAGTTTGGGGAGCCTTCTGAGTAACAGAAGGAACAAGCCAGTCTTAGATTCTGAGCGTCAGAACTGTGAGCAAAAGAAGCCTCTTTTCTTAAGCACTCTACTCCAGATATGGTGCAGCAATAGAAAAATGGATTAAAATAGTATCTGAATTAGGACTAGAAAATGACCTTTAAAAGTAATGGTAAATTATTTCTCTACATAAAAAAAATCTAGTATCAAAACATTATAGGCACATTAAAATTATATAGATAAAATCTTGGCCTGGCATGATGATATATGCCTTGAATCCCAGAACTTGGGAGGCCAAAGCAGGTGGAACTATGTGAGTCTGAGGCCAGCCCAGTCTACATAGTGAGTTCCAGGACAGCCAGAGGCACATAATAGAGACCCCGTCTCAAAATATAAAAAAATAAATACAAAATACAATAACAACAAACCTCAAACCTAACTATGACCTAGAAAAAAAAATTCATTCTATCTTTGGGATGTGAAACATTCATGGTGATTATCTTTATGTCAATTTAAGAAAACATAGTGCAAATTTTGCCTTAGTTGTTCCTACCATTATTCAGGCCTACCCAACTATTTCATGTTTAAACACGCTTACAAATAATTTAGTCAAAAGGAGAACCTAGCAATGCTATTCTGTTCAATGGACAGAGTATTAAACCGACTCTCAACAGCATCAATTTACACCCACAGATTCATGTATCTCAGCTCTCAGCAGAGAGATTTCTACTTGCAGTAGATGGTGATTGGAATAGAGAGCCACAACTGGCAAAGGTGCAGAATATAAGAAACTATTTCTTAGGGAATGCTAAGCCTGAAAAAAAGCATATATCCCACACTCCTCTCAAGGTTCAGGGATCATTGCAGAAGAGGGGGCAGAAAGGCTGTTAATGACAAAATGGGAACAGTGTCTGTGGTGACAGCAGGGCTGCTGCACTCACGAACTCACAGCAGCAGTGACCGCATACGCATGCAACACTGTATAAGCCCACAGCAGACCAAATCCAACATGGAGAAGAGAGCTGGGCACACAATTCCTCTCCTATCAGTTGAGTGATTAGCAACACACAGCTACAGGGAGAGGAAGGATAGCCAGCGTTCCGCTAGGGGGTAGGCCCTGGTAAGTCAATCTCACTCTACTAGAAAGCTACATACCTAAGAGTGTTATTTATTTAAGTACTGCAAGTTGGTCTTGATGGAGGGGTAGATCTGGGAAGAGTTGGGGGAGGGGAGTGAATATGACACACTTGTATGAAATTCTCCTAGAGAATTGATTTAAAAAAAAAAAAACAATTTAGCCAAGTTTAAAACAATCTAGGTGCTTTTACTGTCAAGAAGCTAATTTATGCCCCAGCAGGTTTGGAGTTACAGGCACAATACAAGTGGTGACAAACATTTGGCTCTCAGACTGAATGCAACAGAGACAGGGAGAGAAGTCAGGGGCCTGCACTGTCACTGCAGGCCTGTACCTTCGGGATTCTGTGAACACTGCGTCACTCTGAAATACGGATTACTAGACCATGATGGTTTCAAAGTCACATCATTCAGTCATGGCAGGACAAGCCTTTCATCCCCACCTCTCTGGAGGCTGAGGCAGAAGGATCTCAAGTTCAAGGCAAGCCTGGCACCTTAGTGAGACGCTGACTCAAACACAGTAAGGGGCCAGAATGTAGAAGTGTCGGAGCACTTGCCTGGCATACACAAGCCTTTGGTTCAATCCCTAGTACTTAAAAAGTTAAGAATTCATCAATGATTCTTCCAGCATTTAAAACAAAGCTATTGCTTATATTATAATTGTATTAACTATGGTGTCTTAAGCAGTCTGTAAAACAGAAACTCACCCCGGGTGGTTTGTAGATTACATTGTCTCCGTTGTACCTTTCTGGTTTTGAAAGATCTCTAATAAGAGGGAAAAAAAAATAATGTGTTAGGGAAAACACTAAAAACAATGTACTTTAATAAAACAGACTTCATAATCATTGCAGTGCATGAATTATAAAAACATGAAATATATTCTTGTTCATTATCTGTCCCATCCACAAAACTGTACAATAGCAAGACAAGCATACATTTAAAGGCAAACTAAGATGAAACAGACTTTTTAAAATAATGTTTCAGTCAGCCACTTTGGTATTAGAATTTATAAGTCTGGATTGGCAGGGTCAGCATGATAGCAATTTTGACTATATATTGATTTTCATCTATAGATTAAGCACATTAATTTGTCCACAGAGATCAATAAAATATATTAACTTTATACTTCTTACTTTTTAAACTTGCAAATTCTAAAATGATATTGAATTGAGATAATCTACATCATAGAAAGTTTTTGGAAAGCATGTCTGTACACTTGGACACTTGCCATTTCCTAGGCCTAGTACAGTATCTGGCATGCAAATATGTGGTCTTGTATAACAAATAGTTACCTAGTACAATAACTATTTGGTGAGAGAGTCCTACAGAAAACCCTAGGTCAAATGAGTAAGTTTCTCTTCCTGTACATAACTTGAGGATTAAATAAACACCGACACATCTTCAATCTCTAAGGAAGCAAGTGGTGCTAACCTAGACGGAGAGTGGAATATAAGGAAGGAGCTCTAGTAGGGAACTGTGAGACACAGGTGCTACGAAGAGGGAAATGGGAAAAGGGAAGAGGGGATGGAGGGCAATACTGAGAAAGAGCCAACAGGAAGAGGGAGAGGACACTGAGACGTCTAAAAGCTGTAGGAAACATTATCTTATGTTTGCTTAAGAGCCAATATACTTTTATATGTACATAAATATATGTGTGTATATATGAAGTCCTAATGAAATTATACCACTGGGTGTGATGCTCTCTCCAAAAGCCATAACTATCTAACAAAAACTCCGTTTGTCAGGCTTGGAACACCTTCCTTCTAGTTGTTGATAGGAGTTGAGTTGAGAGAGGACCTAAATAATATGGGCTTCTGTCTTTGGTTGCTCCTTAGAACTTCAAAGGATGATCCTGTTGCTGAAGACACTATACTTTAGATACAGGTCTTGGAGGAATCAAGCTGCAACTGACCTAAAAGCCCCCTCCCTGAGGACCTGCTCTCACAGTACCCGAAGGTGCTATGTAATCGCCAAGGGAGGATGCAACAGCCCCACCTAGCTATAAAGCCTACAAACCACACAATACCAAGCAAGGCAAGACATCCCCAAGTGTGTAACAGCGGCATCTACTCCCTAGTAAACAAAGCTGTATAACTAGACTTACGACCTGCATAATAGGAAGGAATCTATGTTTTGTACTGCAACCTAGCCAGCTATCCACAGCTGGTGAGGTCACGGAACCTAGAAGAGAACTTACTGCTTCCACTTTCCTATAGAATGCAGTTAGAAATTAAACTATAGGAAAGTGGAAGCAGTAAGTTCTCTTCTAGGCTCATCACTAAGACCATTACAGAAATCCACAACTGGTTAAAATTCAGAAAAAAACTGGCCATGAAGTACCAAAGCTAGTTGATACATCTCCAATACAACCCCTACACTAAAGTAGCTCACTGAACACAGTATAAGAAGGGGGCAGAAAGACTGCAAGAGCCCGAGGACTTGGAAGCTCTGTTGGGTGACTGTGTCTTCTTACATGGCAGGGAAGCTGTACCCATGAAATCTCAACAATATGTCTGCATAAACAAGACTTGCACAATGGCAACATCAATTGACACTGCAACATGAATGGAGAAATATCACAAGGCTCCACCCTAGAAGAAGACTAAAGGCAATTGATTGACGGCTGTTGAGAGAGGAAGGATGAGCCTTTGCTAGGATGAGCTCACTGGCACGTTATCTAGTCTCAAGTGGTCGTCCCTAAACAAATACACATAAAATGGATTCAGCAAGATGTATGTGTTTGTGTGTAGATATATGTATATGTGTATATGTATTTATACATATATATATATATATATATGGAACAATAATTAAAGAAGCAGAGGTTGTGAATTTGAGAGGGAGTAGAGGGACAGGAGGAGTTGGTAGGAGAAGGCTGGGTAGAAATGTAAACGCAGCAGTCATGTGTGATAGTCTAAGAAATTGGAATTAAATAAGTGGGTCACAGAAAAAATGAAATCAAAGCAGACGTCAATGATATAGAAACAAAGAAAATATAACAGATCAGTTACTCTAATAGCTGGTTCTTTGCAATGATAAGCAAGATCTACAGACTCTTGGCCCACTTAACCAGAAGAAAGAAAGCAATAACCCAAGTTAACAGAATCAGAAATGAGCAGGGAACATTACATCAGATATCAAAGAAATACAGAATATTAAAAGGGAATACTTTTTAAAACTCTACTTCATTAAGTTGCAAAATATGAAAAAAATAGATGAATATTTTGATTCATCCAAAATATTAAAATTAAACCAAGATGACACCAATAACCAAAAGAGACCCACAAGAAAGGAGTTAATTGAAACTGTAATAAACTTCTAAGTCTAAAAGGCCCAGTCCAGGTGGATTCAAAGCAGACATCTATCAGACTTTCAAGAGAGAGCTATAACCAACGTTTCCTAAATTCTGCAAAAAAAACCAAAAAACAAAACAAAACAAAAAACAGAAACAGAAGGAAAACTCCAAAACTTTGTCTTTGAAGCCAGTATTATTCTAATACTCAAATCAGATGAAGATACAACAAACAAACAAACAAAAAATACAGACTGTTATCCCTGAGAAACAGAGAGTTTTACCCTCAATGAGTATCAGGAAACTGGATATAAACTTATCACGAAGATTATCCACCATGATCAAGGTGGCTTTATCCTGGAAATTCAGAGTTGGTTCAACATCCATTAAGTCAGTAAGTGTAATAAATCACATAAATGGACTTAAAGATCAAAAAAAAAAAAAAAACTCACATGACCATCTCAATAGATGCAGGAAAAAAAAAAAATCTTTGACACACTACAACATGTTTTCACGATAAAAGTCCTAGAGGCCAGGACTGGAGGAAAAACATATATAGATAATAAAAGCTATATATGGCAAACCTACAACCAATATTATTCTAAATAAAGAAACATTGAGTAATCCCATTAAAATTAAGAGCAAAACAGAGCTGCCCACTACTCAACCACTCCCTTGCAATACTGAGCTATAAGCACTTAGATGGATCAATAGACAAAAAAAAAAAAAAAAAAAAAGAAAAGAAAAGAAAAGAAAATTACAGGTATGCTGTGGGAAGCGGGTGCGGCTGCATGGGCCAAGATGGCGCCCTGGCCCATTGCCAGATCCCATGAAACCCACATGTTTACTACCTTGCTGGAACATGCGCAGTGAAACTGCATGCGTAAGCTGCCTGCCAAGTTAGATTATTCCTCGTGATCCGGATCTGTCAGCCTATCTGTGGCCGACCTGAGCTCGTGCCTAGAGCGTGTGTGATTCCAATTGGATGAGGTGGTGTGGAGCGAGATGAGGTCAGTTGCCACTACTGTATAAATATAGCCCCTGCCTTAAGTAAAGAGAAAGCTGCAAAAAGCTGCAAGTAAGAAGGAAGCTGTGGAGCTGCACGAACCCGTCTTGGTGTCTGTGTCGTTCTTGTCTCTGCGGGTTGGAGACAGTGGCAGTATACTAATAAGAAAAGGAGGAGCCAAATTGTCTCTATTTAGATATCCCCAAAAATTAAATGTCTAGAAATAGTCAACAATTTCAGAAAAGTGGCATAGTGTACAATCAGTAGCTTTTCTCTAGACCAAGAGAGAGATCATTAGCACACTTCCAATTAACAGCATCAAATACAACAACATATCCTGGAATAACACCAAACCAAGGAGGTAAAAGACCTCTACAATGAAAACCTCAAATCTCTGAAGAATTGAGAAAGATGTAGTGTTCATGGATTAGCGGAATTAATATTGTGAAAATGACCATCCTACCAAAAGCAATTTACAGATTCAATGCAAACCAAATCAAAATATCCACAACATTCTTCACAGAAATAGAAGAAAAAATCCTAAATTAATATGGGACCAGAAACAATTCTAGATAGCCAAAACAATCCTGAGCAAAAAGGAATACTAGGGGATTGCTATTGCAGATCTCAAGATACACTACAGAGCCATAGTGACCAAAGAATCAAAGAACAGAATGGTGCTAGCACAAAGCAGACATGATCCAACAGGACAAAACAGAAGAACCAGCAAACACACGAGCACTTGTACCCACGACCATCTGATACTGACAAAGGCAAACGCATCCCCACATTACAGAAAAGACAACATCTTCAACAAATGCTTCTGAGAAAACATGTCGACACTCAGAAGAATTCAATTAGACTCATACCTATAAACCTGCATAGTAGTTAAATACAAAAGTATTAAAGACCTCAGTTTAAAACCTGAAGCACTAAGACTGCTAGAAGAAAACATGGCAGTGCCCTGCAAGGTATGGGTGAAGGAAGGACACTGAACAGGAAGGCTCCATGGGATTGAAGGCTAACAATGGGTAACTGGAAGCTTCTGTACGGCTAAGGACAATCAGTCTGGTCTCACAGAATGAGAAGCTTGGCCAGCTAACACATCTTAAAGAAAATTAATAACCAGCGTATACAAATAACTCAAAAAAACCCTACAAACAACAACAAAAAAGCCAAGGAAACAAATGTCCCAAATTAAAATATGGGTTAGGTTTTTTTATAGAGTTCTCAATTGAAGAAATAAAAATGGCTTAGAAATACCTCAAAAAGTGTTTATCATCCTTAGCAATAAGAGAAATGCAAATTAAAACATCTTTGAGAGTTCATCTCATTGTACACAAAACGGCACAAGTGTTGGTGAGGTTGTAAAAAAAGAAGAACCTCGTTTACTGTTGGATGCAAATTAGCGGAGCCACTCTGGAATCCTAAAAAACCAAAACTACTCCCAGATACAGATAAGGAACTGCAGAGGCTCTAAGGCAAAGGCTAGCTAGCTCAAAGTGTCTGAGGTGGGTTCTATGGCACACACATCACACACAGACAGCAGTGAGGTGAGAGCCCAGGCTGGAGGTGTCCCTGCCCATGTTGTACACTGATAGTGCTCACAGTGAAACACCAATAAAATCCACAAAAGTATGAAAGCTAGGAGGAGGTCATCATCTAGAGAAGGGATCACAACACCTATCTCAATCAGGCTAACACGAGGTAAAGAGCCCCAAATAAAAGAACTTACACTACACAACAGCCAAAGGTAGCTAAGAAAGCCTCCGAGAAGAGAGGGTCAAGGACGGAACCTTGAATAACTACATTCTGAGATAAAAGGAACAACAAGAAGAAAAAGGAATTGTGAGGGGCAAACAAGAGAGATTCAATGTCAAATGTTCTCAAGAGGAGAAAAAAGAAAGGAGGTGATGTCTCAGAGAATTTGAGGGGATTAAACTGTTGGACAATCAAGAAGTCATTTTGCAACTAGTCAGAGACAAGCTTCATTAGAAGAAAGTCAGGTTCCAAGAAACTAAGGGTTTTTATTTGGAAGAATTTGAGAAAATCAAGGTAACCAAGCATAAAATAGCCTTTAAAAAAGTAGAAATGAAAAGAAAAAGATGGCATTAAAGCTCAAGATGAAAGTGGTGAGTTAGAAAAGAGAGGAACATGATTTTGGGAAAAGAAAGCAGTTTCTGTATGGGTCAGGGTGAAACCATGAGAAAGTAGGGAGACCTGATGGATCAAAGTCCCAGAGAGATCTACAAGGACAACCTACAAGAGAGAAGAGATCAATCTTAGAAAGGCAAACTTGAGGCTAGGACTACAGATCAGGACGGAACAGCTTAGCATGTGTAAGGCCCTGGTATGGATCCCCAGCTGAGGGAAGTAAGTGCAGTACATGTACGTGTACCTGTATGTGTGTGGAGGGTGGGGTGTTATTTTGATATGAACAAAGACAACAAGAACTGAACATGAAAGAAAGATATGAAGGAAGGTGATAAAGACATGGGGATGAAAGAAGATACCACACGTACACTTCCTAACTAGAAAGAGAGCATGCTCAGTCACCTGAGCTGTCATGGGTTAACAGTTTACCTGGTATAAGGGTCACTGAATCAACCAAGTAAGAGCTCATGGTTAACTGAACCATTCTTATGTTTTTACCTACATTCTGAAACATAACACAACAGAAAAACAAACAGTAAGGCCCTTAAAGGATTAGTCACATGTATAAATACTAGTTGGTGACTTGAAAAGTTCAGAGGTCATCTTTAGAACATGACCAAATATAACAAGAACTGAACATGATCGCCATGCTCACCTCCTAGCAGGCTGATGATTAATATACTTACCCAAAAGCAGAAAGGAAGGCACAGTCATCATGCAAAATACTTGCTACTCTTTCAAAAACTCTGTAATTTTCTGAATCCTTCTGCTCAAAGTATCCAATGATATTTCTCTTACTGCGCTGTAAAATAAAGCATCCAATTATTTTGCAACATATAAAATTGTAAGAGCATGCTGCTTAATTTATTCTTTATTCTGTAACTCATGTAGCTCGGTTAAAGTTCAGTTAGTTCAACTGAAGAATAATTATGGATGCAATGATAGCATCTAATGCCTAGTCCAAAACTATGAACAATTGTGCTGAGTTAAAGCAATATGCTACAATAAAATATAGATAGCTGTAACTTTAATAAAAACGCATTGAGCTCAGACTCCTCCATGGGTCCTTCACCTGCCTCCACATAGCACTGTATATATTTACTGTCCACTCTCTGTGTAGACAAGTTCTTAGGGCTGTGCCTGCAGGCAAAACATTAAGGTATGGCATATTGTCTTATTCAGGACAAAAAAAAAGGAAAGTCTACTGCTTGCTCTGAAATGGCAAGACTAGCCATCCCTTCGTGTGTACCACAACCTATGGCCTGTATGAGCATCCACAGTGGCCCTTTGCCACTAACAGGACTTAGGGGCTGGAGGACAGCAATAACAAGATAGGCTCATCAGCACACAAGGTTTGCTGTGATGTGAGCCATAAACATCCTTCATGTCTGGCTCAGAAGCTGTGTTCCTCCAACAGCAACCATAAAATGGGAAGTGGCTAATTTATTAACTTGCCACTTGACAGAGACTGGAATAAAGACTAAACACTATAGTTTATGCTTTTGGTGTTTCTGTGTTATTTTTTTTAAATCACTTATTTTACAAAGAAAGGGATTTGCTAAGTTTATCAAGAGAGGTTATTTTATTTCTACACTAAATTGTAGAAAGAGCTGAAATAGTGATTAAAGTAGACACTGAAGGTATCAACCAAGGGAAATGGGAAAATTTTGGTGTTATGTGTTTGACTTAAACTTCTATTTATAATTCTGGTTCCCTTTGCCTATATTAATCAATTAGTGCAGCTTTCTTGTATGCAACACATTTTATCTGAAGTTTGTTCAACATTAGCAATTCCCTTGAGAATGAATCCCAGACAAAGTCTTTCCAGTTTGTATATGTCAAGTATACTGCAGTAACTATAAGAGAACATGTAGATTCTATATTGCATTCTGGTTGTTTGCATTAATTACACAGGCAGTACACACTTCATCCACCATAAGTAACTTACATCAAGATTGGTGACTTCATCTAGACTCTGAATCTCGTGGACTGGGTTACTTTTCTGTTGCCTGATGTAGTCTGCAAGCGCTTTCACTGATCGCTGGCCCCTGTATTCTCTCTTCATCATCATTCCATTACGAAATAATTTCAGGGTTGGGTATTTGCTTATCCTGTACCTCTGGGCTATATCAGCTAAAAGAATATATGAAAGGAAATTAGCTTTAGCACTCAGCCAGGGTGAACCCAATAGTTTAACAGTCAGAAACATTACAATTACTTATGACATCTCTTTTTTTCCCAGTGAAAGAGAAAAGAAAATACTTTATCACTGGTATCAGACCAGACTCTGGACTCACTCACTGCCTGGATTTAAATTCTGAATCTACTGCTTACAGGCTCCATGAACCTTTAATGTGCATAAATTGCAATGCCCTCACTTTTCATCTGTTACAGGAAGGGTGACTTCTATTATAACAAGGTTGTTTCATGAATCAAATGAGACAATGCAAATACATAGCATAGCATGGCACATAGATATCAGAATATAAAAACAGCAATACAATAACTATGCCTTGTGAGGTAGGGTATAAATTAAAACTACATGGCAATTGCAGCATATAAGCTAGGAGGAGGGTGATAAGCAGGAGGTAAATTACATTCTATATCCCACGGCCTTTGCAGTGCTCAGAAAGAGGCAGAAGTACTTACAACATTTGCTAAGTCAAAGCTGCACTGTTTCTCTCCAGGACAAGCATTTAGAGAATACTAAAGGAATATTAGAAGTTAAGGTTGGAGTTCTCAAAAGAGATGGATAAAAGTCTACGTGCAATTTAGATCACATAATAGTCTCGTAAAATCCATACAGGATTTATGAGGAGGAAAGCACAATTCATTAGCAAAGTTTCTTAAATCTGAATTATTAACCCAATGTTACACATTTAACAAAGCCATAGCCTGTCTGGTTTAGGAGCTGATTACTTCAGAGCGAACCAGTAAGTGCATCCATTACAAGAGACACGCTACAATATGGTTTGAGCCCTGCTGGGCAAGGGATGAACGAGAAAACATGGCATGACAATGGGAGCACACGTATGGGAGTCTTTAAATACACAGAGGTCTTCCTAACAGTGCAAAGATCACAACAATGTGGATCAGTCACATATACCTTGACTCTCCAGCACACTACACATGCTCTCTGACAAATAAGCATCTGCAGCAAAACATAGAGACAATGACGTTTAATTAAAATGCTTTAAAACTGGGCTGGAGAGATGATGGCTCAGCAGCTAAGAGCACTGACTGCTCTTCCAGAGGTCCTGAGTTCAATTCTCAGCACCCACATGGTGGCTCATAACCATCTGTAATGGGATCTGATGCCCTCTTCTGATGTGTCTGAAGGCAGAGACAGTGTACTCACATACATACAATAAATAAATCTTTTCTAAAAAATAAAAAAGTAAATAAAAAAGAGGAAAACTGAAAGAAAAGAAAGTAGGAGAAAAATGTGAATGCTATGGAAGAAATTTAGATTTCATTCTAACATTTGGTTTTATAATTCTGAGCTTGAAACCATGTAAATATTTACCATGAGTATAAAATATTTAAAACATTAATACCAGTATTGCTGCTTTGAAATTTAACAGATATTTGGTAGATAAAGTATTTGATATCAGTAATGTCAGTAAGAATTAAGAGTCTCAGCCTACGGGAGTAAAATACAAAACTGAGAAACACTTCATGCTATCAGCCTGGGCAAAGAATGTTTGGATAAGACTTCTGAAGTACAGGCAACAGGAGCAAACAGACAAACGGGATTATCTCAAACTAGCTGAAATATCCAACAAAGGGGAGACAGAACATGTAGAGACCATATGCAGTGGATAGGCACGATCCCCGGTTGAGGGATGGGGCCACCCACCTACTTCAAAAATATTAATCCAGAACTTCTGTCAAAAGGAACTGCAGGGATAAAGAATGGAGAAGAGACGGAAGGAAAAGCCATCCAGAGACAGCCCCACTTAGGGATCCATCCCATCTGCAGACACCAAACCCATACACTATGACATTTGAAATATAAATAAATAACAAATAAAACACACACACACACACATACACACACACACACACACACACACACACACACACACACACACACATACACACACACACTGATGCCAAGAAGCCCTTGCTGACAGGAGCCTGGTAGAGCAGCCCCCTGAGAGGCTCTGCTAGAGCCTGATCAATAGATATGCAGATGCATGCAGCCAAACATCAGACTGAGTGCAAGGACCCAAATGGAGAAGTTAGGACAAGGACTGAAGGAGCTGAAGGGGTTTGCAACCTCATGGGAAGAACAACAATATCAACCAACCAGACCCCCCCTGCCCCCTGAGCTCCTAGGGATCAAACCACCAACCAAAGAATATACATGGAGGGACCCATGGCTCCAGACTCATGTGTAGCAGACGATGGCCTTGTCAGGCATCAAAGGGAGTGGGGAGGCCCTTGGTCCTGTGGAGGCTGGATGCCCCAATGGAGGAGAACACTAGGGCACTGAAGCCAGAGTGGGTAGGCAGGTGGGGAAGCACCCTCATAGAGGTGAGGGGGGGGGGAAAGATGGGGGTTTGTGGAGGGAAAACTGGGAAGGGAGATAACATTTGAAATGTAAATAAATAAAATAACCAATAAAAAACCCACACATATATAAAACAACACACACACACACCACACACACACAAGCTCTCACCAAGCAAACAGAACAGTTTTTAAGAGTTACAGAGGCAATCTATTGACTGGAAAATATATGTAAGTTAACACTGAACAGAGTCAACACTCAAAATGTATAAAGAATTCAAAAAAGTATACTGTGAAAATACAAGTAACTCAATTGAAAAGTGGGTAAAAGATCTTAATAGATAGTTCACAAAAGTAGGTCTATGTAGGTATATGGGGGAAATGCCACCACCACCAACCATGGGGGAACTGTAACTTAAAACCACAAGGAGAGACTAAGACCCTAAAGAAAGAAATATTGTATTACCTCAAAAGGAGCAGAAAACCATTCAATAAAATTCAACATCCATTCACACTTCAGAAATAGAAGTGAATGGCTTCCTTTATCTGAGAAGAAGATATTTAAATAAATACCAAATAACTTGATGAAACACTAAAAGCTTTTGCCACTGATGTCTGCTTAGACTTTTAGTGTAATATGCTGGCAGGGGCATATTTACATTTTAAAGAACAAGCACGCCAATCTACAGCAGGTGCTTCACTGCCACACATCTACTGCTTCACTATAATAACTAGCAAAAATTGAACATTTTTTAAAAGTATATTTTTAAAGATATCAAAAATCACAAAAGCCACAATGACTAAAGAAACTGAAATGTCCCCCAAAGAAAAGACCCTTTCTAGATAGCCAAGATCACAGCCACATTCTTCCCTAGAGGTTTCCTTTTAGAAATTAAATCGGCAGTTGCAGTTTAGGACTCGGTGTTACTCCTGCAAAAGCAAAAGAGACAGAAGCCATGAAGCCTTTCCCAGACAACACTCCTGGCCCAGCAGAGGAGCCTGCGAGGGCCTAAGACACAAAGCATAGTCTCAACGGGCACTTACTGAGTGCTAGGGCAACCCAGGAGACTGAGGGTGGGTGTGGAGGAGAAGCAGGCAGAAAACAGAGGAGGGCTGCTCTAGCCTGGGGTGCTTAGGGGACAATGTTTACTCAGGCAAGGAACCTGTAACCCTGAGTCAGGATCACACACTGCCACCAGGCTTGACAGATTTTGGAGTCCCATATAGACAAGAAAGCACTTTGAGGTTAAATACATTTTGGGTTGTTTTTTAACAGGGTCTCACCATGCAACCCAGGCTGCCCTCAGATTTGCTATGTAGCCAGATTAGCCTTGAACTCATGATCCACCAACTTGTATGCACCATCATACCTGGCAAGATCATGGGTTTTTATGACAAACTAGGAGAGAGGTACTTGTAACATACACAAGAAACAAATGATCATATGGATAAAAAGAAAGAAAGAGAACTGCATTTTAAAAGGACCATCAAAAAAAATAAGTGAACTAAAGAAATTGTTCAATTTATGAATCACAGATGGCCAATAAACATAAAAACATGCTCAGCTGTCATCAGGAAGCTATTGATTAAACTACCAGATGAAGGTTTTTGTCCACCACATTGGCAAAACCAAAACTAAATCCTCAAAATCTATACTGAAAATATCAAGCCCTACAAAGACCCTGTCCTGTACAACTTAAGTGTATAGTCAGAGTTAATATAAATGAGGTGAGTGTCTAAGTTTCCAGCAAGGGGTGAACATATCTGGTCTTTATTTTACTCCTACCAAGGGTCTGGCAGAAAGGATTTGTGACAGACTAGCACAAAAATGACTAGTCTAATAGGAGTAACCGTTTTATTTTAAATTTGCAATCTAAGAACCAGTTTGAAAATGAACAGTAAAAGATTCTACTAGAGACAATATAATGTTTTCAATTTTCTTTTTGTAAAATAACATCTTAATTAGTTCTTTGAGAATTTCATACAATGTATTTTGATCATTTTCACCCCTCTCCCATAACTTCTCCTAGATTCTCCCCAAGCCCTACCTACCTAACCAAACTGCATTCACAGTTTTGGTCTCTCTTGTTTTCCCCTTTTAACTTTCTAAACCTGATAAATCAATGAGTGTAATGAAAACTTAATACACTAAAAGAAAAAGGTTTTATACAGCAGAGGATACTAAGATCAGAGAGACCCTGAGGGCCTGCAGTTCTATTAACAGCATTTGAATGCTATCCTGTCTGTGATAGCTTGGCCAGATAGCTATGGGGTTGGACTTTGAAAATATTCACCCAGCAGGAACAGAAGTACTGTAAAGAACTGCTGCCCGACTCCTGATATAGGCTGCCAGAGCCTGTTTCCATACTCTGTCATTATAACCATCAGGCTGCCTTAAAAATCTGGTTATGAAGAAAAAAGTTACCTAATATTTGAAGACTATTAGGGGACTAGTCAGTGAGTTAATTCTCAAACATCACGGTAGCAGGTGTGCTGCACAATGAGGTAACTTTTAATTATTAAGAAGAAAAACCCTTAAAATTACATTGATCAGTAAGTCCAGACATAAAGGTGACTTTTCATAAGCTTTGGCCAAACGTGATTTTAAAATAATTACAGCTTAACATTTTAACAATGTAACAAAGAATGACTTCAGGGGTATAATAAATGCTTTTTAAAAAATTAACTAGATAGATCAAATGTTAAAATGGATGTCAAAGGAATTAGAAATTTCAGGAGGTTAATAACTTCATGACTAGAAAATTAGCATGTACTTTGCTTCAATGGTCACTAAGTTTTCCTTGATGAATTCCTCCTACCTGTCTCACAATACCCAGGAGGGTTCCAAATAGGGCAAGTATGTCATCTCTTGTCCCAGCTATGGCCCACTACTATTATCCAGGTCAGTCCAAGGAGGCATATGGTTTCATCAGAAGGTTCTCACTGCAGAACCCAGGAGAAGGACAACTGCTGTTTCCGTATCTCTTCCTATTCTCAAACCATAGTGCCCTAAAACAAGCATCCTCCCCAAGAAACACCATCAAATAAAACTCCAGACAGAAACATTAAGTGACCTTGAGGCTTACTTTCCCCGAGTAATGCAGTGCTGGGTGGTTTTCTATATAGTTGTTTATTTTCCAACTATTTTTACCGGGACCAACAGAATTCTGTCTTACACACATGAGCTAATTATATTTTTTGCGTTCTTTATGCAGGATTTATGTACAGGTCTCATAAAAGCTTAATTTTAAATAAGGAAGGTTCAAGTAGCACTGGAAGACAGACAGGTAAGAGTAACTTGAGCATATGGTAGCATATTGTCTAATTCAAGGACAGAGAGCATTCCAAAAAATGCTCATGGGAGGGTAGATGATTCTGCACTGACCAACAAACACTGAGTGTCCCTGCTTAATGCCATACAGACTGTAGCCACTGGAGGTCAGTAGAGAACCTGGTCCCACCAGGGGCAGACGGACAGGACCTTCCATAGGGAAAGGCAGCACTAACATCAGAATGGTGAATTCTATTCCCACACTCTCAAATGAGGAGACTGCAGATGGCATGGATTCATGTTCTGCAGTACAGGCAAAAGTATGTTTGAAGCATGTGCATACACACATATACGTGGAGATACAAAATATGCATATTTGACAAATGCTTTTAGAAAAAAACTATAAAGAAAACTAATCACTTGTAATCCAGCCACCATTATTAACTATTCCTAGTCTCTACAGAAAAACCACTATTAATATTTTAGTTTTTATCTTGCTGACCTTGAATAAAACCTACTTAACTAGCAATGACGTTTTAATTGAGAATAAAGCAAATTCTCCAGCCAGTCAAACAGGCAAGTGTGCAGTCAATCACTGCATGGAGACATGTAAACGCTGACTCAGCTGGCATGAGTCACACGAGATCCTGAGTGCATTTCCCTTCCTTGTAAGACACACAATACTTTCTGCATGTGGAGATAAAATAGTTCCTTATAATCAATGAAGTTAGATGTGGAAAAGTACAGAAGAAACTCCTCACATGTACTGTTAGAGACCTGAGATAACCAATTTAAAGTACCAGTGTACCTGTCATGCTCCAGTTATTGGTGGGCATTCAATAATCCATTCATCTATTCAATTACCACAAGTGAACAAGTCTACCTGCTAGATACCAAAGTTGGTAAAGATCACTACAGAGGTGAGGCCCATAGTCTTACAAGGCTCACATTTTACTGATTTATTTATCGAGACAGTATTTTACTATGTATCCTAGCCTGGATGCATAGCCTGGACTCCCCAGTGTAGGCTAATAAACTATATGGCTGGCCTTGAACCCAGAGATTCATCTGCTTTTGCCTCCGAAATGCTGAGGCTGAGCATAAGTGCCACCACACCTGGCCTTCTATTTTATTGCTACCACTGTAACTAATGTAACTACTTCCAATATTACCCCTGTCTACACAGGACAAACTCTTAGAAAAGCCTTAAAACCCCCAACAAATAGCATATACACCAAAACCATGTTTCAGTGTGGAGTTCCTTGGTATAGTATAAGAAGCTGTGATTCTTGCCACCCCATCTAAGGAATACACAACAGCATATATCCTGATTAGAGATGTAGTTTCCCAAGTCCTTTAGACAGAGAAGAGGAGGAAAACTGTCAGAATAATGGCAAAAACAAGACCTGACATCCTGCTCTTCCGTAGGACCAGTAAGACTACCTGTTCCTGTCGGCTCGGGGACAGAGACAGTTGGGACTGAGTTCAATTTCTGTTTCTTTTCTAGTAGTCATGCCTTCATTTTCCTTTTTCTCTCCCTATTTTCCTTATAGTTCATTCATTTCCTACAATGAGTATAGCAAATGAAAAATTTTAGGAGCTTAAAAGTGAAATATAAGTTCTACATTGGGGTTGCAATAAAATGAAACAGTAGGTGGGCTTCCTGATGGAAGTCCAGCTCATGTGCTAATAACCCTTTCAGCTGCACAGAGGAGAGCAGACAGAGATAAACAAGGGTGTGTGCAGGTCATTCCTGAAACACAAGTGCCGACTGGGTGGAACTACTCCACCTCCCAAGTCCTCAGCACGGAACTGAACCTTTCACACAATGTCCTTACTAAGAAGGGTACATAAGGAAGTGAGGTTAAAGGCAGAACAGAAGGCTGCCTGAGTTGCCAGTGGGTAGGAGAGGAGCTCCACGGAAAAGCAAGCAGCAAACCAAGTGAGTGGCTCCTGGAATATGCACTGAAATGAATTTTCAAGATAAACCAACAAACAGTCTTCTAGAGAAGACTTCCCCACCTGTTTTTAGAGATGAGTAGGTGCACTGCCTTCCCAAGAACGTCTTTAAAATACCCGTGTGATGCTTCATTTTTTTTAAATGGCATTTTATTTCTATACTGGCTTGGCTTGTAATTCTGTTGTTTCTCAACTTTATAATCTCACCTCATCATCAATCTTAAAGTGGGCTGATTAGAAAAGTGAAGATAGCATTTACAAATATTTCCCCAAATGGACTGTGCAAGATTCAGCTCAGAGAGATGTCACCTTTACGCATACCTGCCACACCATAGTGAGATCTTCCTCACACGCTTACCTGTCACCACACAGCTTGAGCTTACAGCGGAAGTACTACTTTTCCTTCAAGTTTATATCATATCCTGAGAGGCTTCCTTCCCTACCCCATCAGAGTAAGCTATGCTTATCAATATAATGCATCACATAATTAACACTGCCCCTTCAGAGAAGTTAAAACAGCATACAAGTGTATTTTGCTATATCTCTAGGACCAGTCACATGTCATTACAGAGAATTGGCACTTATGCTCTGGTTGAGTAAATACCACTAGCTAATTCAAAAGACTGTGGTGACCATAGCTGAGGCAATGTATGTAAGAACAAGCTGAACTCCACATGAGCACTCAATGAGCAGGCTCACCAGTTCATTTAGCTAGAAACTTTTCACAGGAGCCTCTCCAATACACACCACTATGACTCTGGATGAGACGTCTGAGTGAAGCAGTTGAGTCAGAACAAGACAGACAGCGTGAAGCACAGTGACAGGCCAGAGCAGACTCCCAGAATACCTAACAGGAGACTAATAGAGTGAGTCGTGCAGAGTCAGGATGACATCTTGATTCTGCAAACACCTTGCTAGGAAACGGGTCCTCTGACTCCACAGAGTTAATCCCAAAGCACGAGCACATGAACTTGTCTGTGCAGGATATGGTAAGGAGACACTGACCACAGGAAGGAAAACTGACTTTATTTGTATAGAGCACAATTATTTTCACTAGAAAGCTATGCAAATTCTAAATAAAAACTGCTGGAATTAAATTTCAACACAAAGCAATACAAAAGTGTTAATTTTAATCCCTACATATTAACAAAAAATGCAAAATTTTAAAATTTAAAAGCCAAAGCCATTTATAAGAGTATCAAAAACTGAGACATAGTTAAAAATAAATCTTACATCAGGCAGTGGTGGCGCATGCCTTTAATCTCAGTACTCAGAAGGCAGAAGCATGCAGATCTCTGTGAGTTTGAGGCTAGCCTAGTCTACAGAGCAAGTTCCAGGACAACCAGGGCTATACAGAGAAACCCTGTCTTGAAAAATAAAAACAAGTCTCAAAAAAGATGTGCAAAGCCTCGGTGTGGGAGGAACCTAGACAAACCCAAACTGAAAAATATTCTACAAATTATATAACCAATACTTCTTGGAATTGTCTAGGTTCTGAAAAATAAAGATTTTTTTAAATGGCCATAAAGAGCCAAGATCTGACAAGTCACTACCGTAGCCTGGACTCAGTGGAGAGCTGGCCACATCTGTCAGAGCATACTGAGGGCACTGGCCACATCTGTCAGAGCATACTGAGGGCACTGGCCACATCTGTCAGAGCATACTGAGGGCACTGACAGAGTCCTCACATAAGATGGCAGCGGTAGAGCCAAGTAAGTAAGAAAACATACACATATGTGCGCACATGCAATCAATCTAAAAGTAAAATAGTCTAATGTAGGTTGTATGAGTATCAAAGTACTATATGTAGACTGGAAAATGAGAAAAAAATTGCTGAAGCTGAAAATATTTAAATACATTGAAAGATTAAGAATGTTTGTGGATCAAAAGACTTAAGATTACTACAATAGTAACTTTCCAAACTGCTCTCAATGCAGTTAACTCTAATTAGAAACCCAGGATCCCCCTTTGTTGTTAGAAACTAACAAGCTGTTTCTAGGATTCATGGAAATTCAATCCCACTAAAACAGTCAAAGCCACTCTGAAAAAACAAGCACAAAGTTGGAAGATTTATACCGCTTGTTTTCAAGACCTTCCATAAGCTGTAACAACTCACAACATGCAGGATGAGCAGACACTAGATCAACAGTACAAAAAGGACCAGAAATAGAGTCATAAGGACAGGGCCAGTTCACTTCAACAAAGCTGCTAAGGCAGTTAGTGACAAAGAGGCAGAGGTTTTTTGCCAACAAGTAATGACGGATCTGTCTGGCAACTAAATACAACAACAGATCACCTACCCACTTTAACTCATATATTGTTCCACATATAAAAGCTAACTCCAAATGAACAATGGGCATAAGTGGAAATGTTCATACTGTGAAATGTACTGAAGAAAACATGGCAGAAAAAATTGCAATATTGGGGGAGAACAGACAACTTAAGATACAAAATATAAAGTATGATCCATTAAAAATTAGTAAGTAGGATTTGATCAAAATTCAGTGATAACATGGGATCAGAAGGATGGTTCAGTGATTAAGAGTACTTATTCCTCTTGCAGAGGACTTGACCTCAGTTCCCCACACTTACATGGTGGTCTACAGACAGCCCTAACAACAGTTCTAAGAGATCTGTCTCCCTTTTCTGAACTCTACAGAAACTATACACACACATGGTCTGTCTGTCTGCCTGCCTGCCTGCCTGCCTGCCTGCCTGCCTGCCTGCCTACCTACCTACCTACCTACCTACCTACCTACCTACCTACCTACCTACATGAAGATAAACATTCATACACATAAAAAAAAATCTAAAAAAGATATTTTAAAATTCAGGACATGCCCTTGCAAAGCCATTTAAGCTCGGTATGGTGCCACAGGTCTACAACCCCAGCACTTTGAAAATTTAAGTAGGATGATTACAAATTCAAGGCTGGGCTATACATGTACAAAAATATATAAATGCAATGTGCTGAGTCTGTTGAGAATTTCTTGTATGAGTGATTTTAGGGTTGACCATCGGATGCTGAGCTACATATTAAGCCCCAGGGTAGCCTGGGCTACTTAGAGGGACCCTCTCAAACAAACAAACAAACAAACAAACAAACAAAAAACCAAAGGGCAATGGCTACAGCTACAACACAGCTCTTGTACCCAAAGTCCACGTGACACTGTAGAAGAGCAAACAGAAAAGTCGTAAAAACCAAAGGACTAGGAAGCCTGCTGTAAGATGGTCTCCTAGAAACAACAAGGAAGCTAGCTATACCTGATAGCTAGAGCAATATGGCTGCTAAATAAGACCTAAACATTGAAAACACCAAATGGACATACTATCATAGAAAGGGGATACTCATGGGACTCCACTCCTTAGACAAAGAGTTACAGGCAACTAATGACAGTTCAAAGAAGGAAAATTAGTCTTCCTCAGAGATGAGTTCCCTAATTGGTTACCCAGCATCAGATGGTCAACCCTAAACTCAACAGACTCAGCACATTGCACTTATATATTTTTGCACATATATAGGTAACAATAATTAAAGAAAAAGAGGCCATGAATGGGGTCTGGAGGAATTAGAGGGACAGAGGGTAGAGAGCGAAGGGGAAAATAAGCTAAGAATATTTTATGTTTATAAATGTGTCAAAGTGGGGAGAGGGGAGAAAGATGATTATAACCAAACCTGACACCTTGAGTTTAATCCCCAAGACTCACATGGTGGTAGGAGAGAACAGATTGCTCCAAGTTGTCCTCTGAACTCAATATGCATGTTATGGTATGCACAATACATAAAAAGAAAACAAATAAGTAGAATAAAAAAACTGAAAACAACAAAAAGCAATCCTGAACAAAGCTGAAGTATCACATATTTCCATATTTCAAGCATTATTTTACAGAGCTACAATAAAACTGTCTGACAGAAATCATGGTATTGAAGAGAGAACCTGGAAATAAAGCACCACATACACCATCGGCCACTGCCTTACAAGCAAGTCAGTACCATCTAATCAGAGCAGGAGGATAGCTCTTCAACAAATGGTTCCAGACAGCCTGGATATCTTATATGCTCAGAAATAAACCTAGACTTTACCTTACTCCACATATAAAAATTAAGTCAAATAGTACCAAAGACCTAAAGTAAGGCCTAAGATTGGAAAACTATTAAAGTATAGGAGAGCTTATTGACATTGAATTTGCTGGGATTTCTTAGCTACGATACCTAAAACATGGCCAAAAAAAAAAAAAAAAGTACAAACAGATAAATTAGACTACAACAAGATTGAGGGAACAAAACTATGCATGAAGACATAACCAACAAACTAAAAAGACAACCTACAAGATGACAAAAATATCTGAAAGTCACATATGTGATATTTAATATACAGAATATATAAAGAGCTTTGACTATTCAATAACAAAGAAAATAAAAACTGATGTAAAAAATGAGTAAAGGATGTAAATGAACATGACTTTAATAATCAACAAGCATATATAAAGATATTCAATATCAGTAAGCTTTAGGGAATGCAAACCAACCATGTAACCTCATATCCATTGCATAATAGGTACTCTCAAAAACTTAGTATAGATATCATAACAGTTCACATACTGTTAGCAAAAATATAAGAAAACTGAAACACTCCTGCAATACTAACAGAAATGTAAGATGATGGAGCAACAAAATGTGCTATATAAGTTTAATATTTATTGTCAACTGCAGCCAAGAATACCACATAAAAATTCAAGAAATAAATTAAACTATGAAACTGAACACCATTGTGAATGGCATGATAAATGTCATGTCTTAATTCCTCCTACTAGTGTACTAGGTCTTCCTTTATCTTGAATATCCACATTGCATACGCTGTATATCCACACTGCATATACTTATTGCCTGCCCATTAGTCACTGCCCAAGACAACTCAGTAGTTGTCTTGGCTATCTGATCAATTATAGCACTACAGTGCTTATATTCAAGTTCTTTTTTAACTTAGTAATGACTACATACTAAGTAATGATTTTGGCAACTTGAATAAATCCAAACAAAAAGAAAGTATTTCCTTTAAGTTTTAGTACAATAAAATATTTTGCAAAACTAGATTCATTAACTTTCATTATTACATATGTTATACACTTATAATAAACACTGGAATATTCCACTTTAAAAGAAAAATTGAACTAGTCTTGACTGTAGGGCATGTGGGAGCATGCTACCAGACAGGCATAAGAACTGGTAAGTCTGAGTAAGCTCAGAGCCGAGGAATCTCAGAGATTTGACAACAGCAGGAGCCTATTCCTACCTGTCTCTGTACTTGCTCTGGAACATGTAACCATGACTCCCACTGAGGACCCCTGGGCACTAAGTCACATTGCAGATATACCTGCAATGTTTCTCCATGCTAATGAGGCATTTTGGTACCCTAAGCCTTCAGCCAATAATGACCTTCCCTTTCTGAGTATTCCATCCCCCAAGAGGTATACAGTCCCTGGTTCACACTGAATAAAGTGTATGTGGCTGACATCCTCCACCAAATAAAGCAATATGAACAAGGAACATCTCAGAGAGCTGCTTTATTAAAGATCTCCACAGGGAGGATCTTTATCATGCCAAGCAAAATCAATGACAAAGATACTGTTCAATTCCACGTAAACAGGTTATCTGGAATGTTCATGTCCTACAAGTAGAAAGCAGAATGGCCGCTGGCAACGGCTGAGGGTTAGGAGAAATGAGACATTGCTGTTTCAGATCTACAGCGTTTCACAAGATAAGAAGATCTGGAGACTGGGTAAAAACAATGTCAATATATGTTAACACTACTGGAGCTACAAAGCAGCAGAGTTTGGGTGCCAACTGTATGTTACAGGCATTCTATCCAATTAAAACAACAGGTACCAAGCAGAATGGGAGAAAATTCTGCAAACAGTACATTTAAAACAGAATTTAGACTCATATAAAACCACACACACAGTAGGAAAATAATCCAACAAAAATGTGTACAATTTTAATAGGTACTTTATTAAAAATATACAACCGTTATATGAATGCATGAAAACATTCTCAGGCTCAATACTATCACCCTACAATAAAATGTCACTGAATATTAAAAACAAAGGAACCAGGCATAGTGGCTCATGTCTTTAATCCCAGAACTCCAAAGTCAGAGGTGGTGATATCCATGTGTTTGAGGGCAGCTAGGGCTATACGGTGAGACTCTGTCTCAAAAACAAAAACCCTTCAAGTAATTAATAACATTATACAACATGGAATAATCTCAAAATAACAAAGCTAAGCAAAAAGAGAAGCATACATGCTATATGACTCTACTTACATAAAATTTTAGAAAGTGACCAAAAGAGGGGTCTGCTAAAGGTTGAGTAGCTGGGGTGGAAAGTACATAAAAGGCACAATGAGAATTTAGAGATGGTAAGAATCTTAGCTGTGGAGATAAACCATGGGGTAAGCATATATCAAAGCCTCAGCTGCTCCACTTTAAACTTGGGGCTCGCAAGCCAATGGTATTTTAGTATCTTGTTGTAGAAAGCAAGCCTAACAGTGTTCTCACCAACAGGCTCTTCTCCCCAGACCACGGAATTCCTAACACTGTCCCAGCTCAGAACTTTCCCAGTACAAACTAGAAAGAGTAGAGCACATCTTACAAAATTAAACACCAAAAAGGTGAAAACATCACAAAATGCAAATAAATTGCCAATAAGTCCTACTTTTTAAAAGAGAAGTTATCCAAACAAGGAACCTATTTGGGAAGGACTTAACACCACAGATATAACTTTCGTTTTTTTCTTTTCTTTCTTTTTCTTTTTTTTTATTAGATATTTTCTTCATTTACATTTCAAGTGCTATCCTAAAAGTAGCCTATACCCTCTCCCTGCCCTGCTCCCCTACCCACCCACTCCCACTTCTTGGCCCTGGCGTTCCCCTGTACTGAGGCATATAAAGTTTGCTAGACCAAGGGGCCTGCCTCTCTTCCCAATGATGGCCGACTAGGCCATCTTCTGATACATATGCAGCTAGGGACATGAGCTCTGGGGGTACTGGTTAGTTCATATTGTTGTTCCACCTATAGGGTTGCAGACCCCTTCAGCTCTTGGGTACTTTCTCTAGCTCCTACACTGGGGGCCCTGTGTTCCATCCAATAGATGACTGTGAGCATCCACTTCTGTATTTGCCAGGCCCCGGCATAGCCTCAAAGGAGACGCTATATCAGGGTCCTTTCAGCAAAATCTTGCTGGCGTATGCAATAGTGCCTGCGTTTGGTGGCTGATTATGGGATAGGCCCCCAGGTGGGGCAGACTCTGGATGGTCCATCCTTTCGTCTTAGCTCCAAACTTTGTCTCTGTAACTCCTTCCATGGATATTTTATTCCCTACTCTAGGGACAAATGAAGTATCCATGCGTTGGTCTTTCTTCTTGATTTTCTTGTGTTTTGGAAGTTGTATCGTGGGTATTCTAGGTTTCTGGGCTAATATCCACTTATCAGTGAGTGCATATCAAGTGACTTCTTTTGTGATTGGGTTACCTCACTAAGGATAATATCCTCCAGATACATCCATTTGCCCAAGAATTTCATAAATTCATTGTTTTTAATAGCTGAGTAGTACTCCATTGTGTAAATGTACCACATTTTCTGTATCCATTCCTCTGTTGGGGAACATCTGGGTTCTTTCCAGCTTCTGGCTATTATAAATAAGGCTGCTATGAATATAGTAGAGCATGTGTCCTTATTACCAGTTGGATCATCTTATGGGTATATCCCCAGGAGAGGTATTGTTGGCAGATATAACTTTCAAGAGTAAACAATAATGGGTTAGAAACATCTATACTATGGCTGTATTGGGAAAGTTCGTCAATAACAAGAAACTTGTAATAATGTAATTTATATTAGAAGTTATCTGGGGCTGGTGAGATGGCTCAACAGTTAAGAGCACTGACCGCTCTTCCAGAGGTCCTGAGTTCAATTCCTAGCAACCACTGATGGCTCACAACCATCTATAATGAGATCTGATGCCCTCTTCTGGTATGTCTGAAAACAGCTACAGTGTACTCATATACATGAAATAAATAAAAAATAATAATAAATCTCAAAAAAAACCAGTAGGCGACAGAAAGCTGCAGTTTTGGTTTTTTTTTTTTTTAAAGAAGCTATCTGTCTAAAATATAACATAAATGATGGACATAGTTCAATCACAGAAATAACTAATTCTCTCCCCCACAACTGCGAGTTTGAAAGCACAATGATTCAAAATCACTGCTGGTAGGGACTCCGAGACTCATTTGCATTGTAACCTCTAATTAAATACAAAAAGAACAGGAAGATCTGAATGCTGAGTCCACTCCACGCATGGCTTGCTGTCAGGGAGGGCAGGGCAGGAGGACAGCAGCACGGAGACACCGTCTATGCTTCTACCTACATCTTAGTCTTATTGCCCTCTTTACTTAATCCAGCCGTGAATCCTAACAGATAGAAAACGGTATGTTTGAAATGATAAGCTGTTAGAAAATGCTTTTGTATACAGCATTGAACAGTGCCAGCAAATCCTCAAAATGTTCTCTGAATGGGACAGAAAAGAGGAAAACTGCTCTGTAGAAGCATGTGGTCAGACCAGGATTCTAATTCTGACTTAATGTATACTAAGCTGTGCAACACTGGTTAAGGCACTTTATTTCTGTTTCTTTGCTTGGAAAACTGGAGTCAGACAGACAGACAGACCAACCATATGTTCAAGAGCAGAATAACAACAATCAGTAGGTCAAGTATAAAGGGCAGAAAATTTGCAGAATAGGAGATGGCTTTGTATATAGTAACTTTCCAAGAACTCAATACAACCAGGCTTGTAATGAGTTGATGTCTTCTAGAAACTGTCAAATGTATGACATATAAAGATTAGTAAGTTGTTAAGTCTCTACAACTGGGAGCACTAGTAAGAGAGAAAGTGCTGACTTGAGGAACTCACAGTGCAGCTGATGCTGAGATGAGCTAAGACTCCATTCAACACGAGATCTACCTAGGTCAACTCATTTGGTGCTCTGAGAAGAGAAGGCTGGGTACGGAGCACTTGGGAGGAGCACGAACTGCTAGCTCATTAGTTCAACTTAGAAAATACTGCTATTTATATTAAAAAGCAGAGTTTACACAGTGCGTTCCACACAGACAAGCAAAATTCAAGAAAACAGATTTTTAGAGAGACTAACCAAAGTCTTTTTTTAATAATTTAATACTGCTTGCGGCTCTTTACACTTCAAATACAAAGCCAGACTTCGAATAATCTTTAAAATAACAAATAGAAACACAAAAAATCTGACACTGTCTTATTTTAAACAAGTACCATATTGTAGTCTTATTTAAATCGAATATTATATTTTTGCATGTTTCTCAGAGTAACAAAAATCCCCACTTGCCTTCCAAAACTATAGTTCAATTGTATTTATTGATTTTAGCGTTTGCTTTGGTAGAAAATGTAGTTAGTTATAATTTGCTACCTATATATTTGAACTGCTGTATTTTAATTAAAACAAAGCAAAATCCCACAAATGTTACATAGGCAACATGGAGTTAAAAAGACATAAAAGATGAGATATTAGAAATTTATACTAGGTTCCAATCCCTTTTAGATTTCATCTTCTCTGAAACCAGGGCATTTGAAAAAAATAAAAAATAAAGTTTGTGCATGTGCAGAGGAGGGCCAGGACAAGTCCTTCCAGACTTCCTACTCGGTTACTTACAGTGCTGATCACAATCAACTCTGGCAAACACTACTTGATTTTTATCTGGATATTCTTCCTTAATGACATCAGATGCTTCCTCAAAAATTGGATGCAACATCTGGCTGAAACGACACCTACACACAGACAAGCACACCAATTAGCAGGGAAACCCAGAAGACACAGGATCTTATGTCAGTTATCACTCATTGATGTTTAGTATCCGTTCAATAGACAATGTGTGAGACAATCACACCTTCAATTTCATCATGGTTCGGAAGTCTGTCAGTGAATGAGAGGAAAACAACTTGAATTCAAAGAGTGTTCTCTGTAACTCAATGCTGTGTAAAGTATCCAGTTGGTGTGTTGTTCCGCCTTATGATTAACTAACTGCCAGTGTTATGGCGCATAGAGCTATGGATCCCTCACAGAGGCCATGACCGAGGCCTGCAGCATGCCTCTAACCCACACTGCTAAGATTTGAGTGTTTACAAAAAAACACAAATCAGTTTCTCTGGACATTGAACACATTTCCATGTTACTGGAACTGTGAGTTTATTGCAAATGCTGGGTACTTCATTAGTTTATTATATACTTAGTTCATTACAGACATGTGCTACTTCATCAATCTCAGACACAAGTTAACATACTAAATAAAACAGTTCTTACAAAAGAATATATGGCATATAATTAGTGTTTTCTCTTCAATGTATATCCTCACATTAAAATAGGCCTTTGTATCTGTAAACATATAAACATACTACATCCAGAAGTAAATATTAAAATTCCTTGGCCAGGCATGGTGGCGCACGCCTATAATCCCAGCACTTGGGAAGCAGAGGCAGGCAGATTTCTGAGCTCAAGGCCAGCCTGGTCTACAGAGTGAGTTCCAGGATAGCCAAGGCTACACAGAGAAACCCTGTCTCGAAAAACCAAATAAATAAATAAAAATTAAAAAATAAAATAAAATTCCTAAAGACTTCTTGACCATGTTCCGCCCCCCCCCCCCCATAACTATTTAAAAGTCAGGCAAAATAGCTACAATTACTCCAGGAAACTGTTACTTCTAATCCTAATTGCTCCTCATTAGGCCAACCATTTCAGAAATACTTAGTGTGGGTGATTAAATGGACCTGAGGGGGAAAGAAAACAAAGTGTACACACATAACTAGCTGGGGAAAATGGACACTTCATGGGAAAAGGTATCGAGGATATGGTAAGACTATAATTGCCCTTATGTACCAAGACAGTGTCTTGAAGAAGCCCATAAATTCTAATCCATCTGTGATCTTACATATATTGGCAACAATCCATAAAGAATATATGCAAGGATGCAGAATTATACCTCCTCCCTATTTCTTCTTCTATTTCTCTCTAGCCTACTCACCTGACTTCCTAAGGAGATGTCCTAGAATATATCAAGGAGACACAATCTGTATCTTCAGACTCCTGCTTTCAAGTGGTTCTTTCCTCTTTAGCATCTTAAATCTCCCGTCTGGGATAGGTAGGAAGGGTCTGTGGACATCATGGACCGTGTCTTATTTGACTACATATTCTAATAAGCATTCAATAGATGTCTGTTAAATGAGCAAGCTGATAAATTCAAAAGCTAGAGCAACTGGAAGCCCAGGTCTGTGAGTACTAAAAATCTTCTGAAAGTAGACTAGGTAGAGGGCAGAAGAAGGCAAAGACAAGGTTTGACTGTGGTTCTGAAAACTTTAGATGTGGTCTAGTAAAGAACTGATGGAAGGCGTCTGGCTTAGGAGCAAAGGAAGACTCACATCAAGAGTTCTCTGGACTGTTTAGTTATGCTGTCCAGTTAAGTTTTAAAGCAGATTCGTGTTTAAAATAGTATCATTTTATCTACTAAAAATTTAAATGGGAAAGTGAAATAACAGGTCAATTCTAGTATCAGTGCAGCTTCATGTGCATGTAAACGCCACGTTTACACAGGTAACACAATAAAACCAACAGACCAACTAAAGAGTCTCATGGTCTTCTGAACATAGTCTCCAGTCTAGGGCTTAAACAATCCTTAACAAAGCAACCAACAAGGACTTTGGGGTCATTACAATTATGATTTAGTGGGAAGGAAATAACCTTTAGATTGAGACATACCTGACTTTAAATCTCAGATCCACCACTTATTAAGCAGATGGTCTTTCTGAACCTCAACTTTCTAAATCTAAAATAGGAATTACAATGCCTACCTGCAGGGCAATCCAGAGCTTAAAACAATGTATGTAGAGTTTGCCACACTCCCAGCTTTACTAAACACCCACTGCAGTTTACTACTCCGAGGCACTGCAGTAGTTCTAGGCAGTTACATAAGAGAGCCAACTAAGAGAATGAAGTCTAGCCTCTGAAAGCAAACACAGCAAGCCTGTCAGCAAACTACTCGAGTTGTCTCCATTAAAAAAAGGAACACTCATTCACCATTAAGAGTGAAGGACATTCTTTAGGTAGTATGCTTTCTTAAGTAACTGCCACAGTCCACTTTTCCAACTCATATTTTGCAACAAAGTTAGCACATGTACTGAGAATTCCTCGGGCAAGAACGCTGCATTCTAATTTGCCCTGTGCTACAATCTGATCAGGTCATCCTTACCTGTAAAGTTTGGCCTAGATAATCTTCTACCAAATGGTATGACTACCATTAATCCTAATTTGCCTTAAAAAATTATAGCTCCATTATACACTTTATAAACAGTATTTTTCTGTGTATCTTCAACTTTTCATTCAAGTTCTTTAAACACTAGTATCAAACATCAGCATTCAATCAGAAGTCACCGGTATGTGCTTATGAGGTATGGAAGTGCCTAAGAATGGCATTTTAAAGTACAGTTATGATGATAACTGTCTCCACAAAGCAAAGATGGTATTTGGGAATAGGGCCTCAGCCGGGTAAGCCTGGGCTACGGAAAATACAGATGCTTCCTGACTGACAAAAGAACTAAATCCAAGGAGTCTAATGTGAACTGAAGATATCTTAAGGTGAAAATGCACTAACTATGCCTATCCTCCAGACAGCACAGCTCAGAAACAGCACAGTGCAGAATATTTGTTTCTCACCCTCATGACCCCTTCTGCTTGGGAGCTAGACCTTGTCATCGCAGTCTGCCACAGGCAGAATACACACTGCATGTCACTAGCTCAGACAGAGTCACAATTTAAAGTCCAGTTTCTATTGAATGGGTAGAATCTTTATACAATAGTAAAATTAAAAACTCAAATGCTAAATTATTATTATATTGCAAACTGGACATATACAAGGTTTCCTAATCTGACTTAAGAAGAAGTTAGGAACACTGATATATAAAGATGACTGGAAAAAAGTGGCTCTTAACCTAAGATTTGAAAGGTGGTTAACAAGAAAAGAAGTGAGTGAGAATAAGAAGTGATCCCCAGGTTGGGAAGACAGCAGGAGATCAGTGTGAGAGAACACATTTTCACAGAAACTGAGGAAAGCTTGGAGTAGCAAGCAGAGCATGAAAGCAGAAACAAAAGATGCAACATGAGGGGCCTTCTAGGTCAAGACAAGGGGCTTACATTTTAACCTAAAAATTAAGGAGATTTAAGGTACACTGTGAACGTAATTAATCTGTCCTATAGGGAAGAAATCTGCCTAATATTGCAGAGAATATTGTAAAAACCACATAATATGAGAACATATAAATCCATAGTATATAAACTCTGCCTTATACTGCAGAGAACATTGTGGAAACATGTAAGACTAGAGGCACAGAAAGCCAGTGGAGGAGACTGTCACAGGAAACTAAGGTAATACAGGGCCACAGCCCAGACAGAAAGGTAGCAGCTGGCAGATAATAACCCTTGTAGGGAGTAGATGAAAGCAACGATGCCCACGCTTCAAATTCAAATTCAGTTATTCTTTAGCAGACTTCAACCTTAAGTTCTAGATTCTGGGAATACTAGTAAGACACTGTTTCTGCCCTCAAAGTCCGTTCGGTAGGGCACCTCAGATTAAAAACCAATACCTAAATTGAACATTTCTAATTTGAAAGTCTGAAATTGCAAACGATAAAGTTTCAGATATTGGAATTGTTTAGGCTTTGGATTTTTGAATTAAAGACACTCGAGTGCTAAAAGTCTATGTACATGTTCCAAAACATTGAAACTATTCTGAGCCAAAGCACTTCAGATAAGGGACAACCAACCTCAAGTAAAAAGAAGTAAATGGTCCCCGGTACCATATAAAGTCAAAAGACAAGATCTGATTTAGAGCAAGAACTACAGGCCTCCTGGAAAAAAGTGTGTAAGTTGAAAAATATCAACATTATTCTTATAAACTTGACATGCCTATATCCTGACTTCTACTCTGTGCCCTATTCTCATATACAGAGAAAATAGCAAAGAAAAGAAGGAAAGAAGAAAAGAGAGGTGGAAAGGGAAACCACCCCCAAACTAAAACAAGATTACTTACCAGTCAGCATAAAAATTTACTAAAGCAACATCAGCATTATCTGAAATTTAAAAACAAAAACAAAGTTATTTGTGTCTATATTGACATACTTAAAAATACAATTTTTATCATGATATTTTCCATTTATAAACAGTCAGTTAAAGCTTTGAGATAATAGCTACCACTCATCCAGAAAGCCATACAGAAAGGTTGGCTTATATATAACTTAACCCTTTCTCTACCCCGTCCTGGGTCGCAATGTAAACTCAGCAATCCATCCTCGTAAAGGAGGATCGCCTGGAGCTTACTTAATAATCCATTTTTAAATATTTCATACACATAGTAACTGGGAACCAGTTCTGCAAGGTGAATTCTTCACTGAAGAGATCTGATCAATTACCTATGTCTCATTCTCAGACATCTACCTTGCTGCATTATAAAATCCACTTTTCCTAGTTCCTACCTACTTAATAATACTCTGTCACACAAAATCTCACCATTATTTGAATCTTTGGACGTAAGGACTCGAGAAAGACACACTATTGCTTCTTTTGATTAAACCCAACTCAGAAAAACTTAAATGGCCAACCAGTGACTGCCTGAAATTGAGACCCATTCCATGGGCAAGAACCAATCCCTGAAACTATTAATAATAGAAATTCTGTTTGTTATGCTTGCAGACAGGAACCTAGCATAACTGTCCTCTGAGAGGCTCCACAATGGAAAGAGATGCAGAGACACACCCAAACAGTTGATAGAGCTTGGGAGAAAAACTGAGGGACCTGAAGAGAACAGGGACTCCCCGACACTGAATCACCAACCAAAGAGTGGGCACGGGCTGGACCGAGGTCCCCTGAACATATGTAGCAGATGAGCAGCTTAGTTGTCATTCAGGTCCCCCAAACAAGTGGAGCAGGGGCTGTCCCTGAACCTGTTGCCTGCCTGTGGATCCCACACCTCTAAAAGAACAACCTTTTCTGACATCAGTGGGAGAGGATGTGCCTAGTCCTTCTGTGACTTGATGTGTGTATATATGGGGAGAGGAGGCCGGGGGGGGGGGGGGGGTTGACACCCAGAGAGGGACTTCTCCTTCTAAGGGGACTTGCATGAGGGGGTACTAGGAGAGGAAGGACTGATACTGGGTTGTAAAATGATAAATAAATTTAATAACAACAACAACAACAACCTCTTTCAGAACTCATGAAAACAATACACAAAGATGTTTCAGAATCTGGACGGTGACAGGGATGAGAAAAGTGCATACTCCAGGCTCCTTCCCCTTTTCCTCTCACATTTTTGGTTCACTTGCATGTTCACTCAAGCTGTGACTCACAAACTGGTTTCTGGACCAGAAGTTCCACCATCACACAGGAACTCACAGAAATGTAAATTAGGTGCGGTCCAGCAGCTTCTGCCAGGAACTGGAGCTGCCCAAGCAGCACGGAGAGTAATAAGACCTGGTATATAGATGCTGCTCTAGAGAGCTCATGAGGTGGCAATAGCGTCTTTTGACAGTTAAAGCTCCACAAACATAAACCAATGTAGGTAATTTTATTTCCTCTTCATCTCAAATACTTTTGGGTTTGGTCATATGCAAACCAGTGACATGGCATTTTTGGTTTTAGTTTTTTGGTTTTTGTTTTTTTTTTAAAGAAGGACGATTTATGGACACTGCAGACATTTTAAAATCTCCTATATTGTAATCACCCACCATATCAACCATGCCTTGACCTTTTCTTTAGTATCTGTAAAAATCAGAATATCCCCCAAGTTAATTCTATCTATAATTACAGTATCAGTAAATAATATAGTCAGTATAACAATTACTGAACTTAACTGGATGTTATTAAAAAGATGGGTGAATAAGTCATTTAATTAAAATGAAAGAAAGAAATTCTTGGCTCTTCTCTATGGCTCTTAATATTCAGAGTGTAAAGTGACAACTGCAGGCCTTATGAGACACCTCATGCACTGTCAGAAATGCTATCTACAACAAGACAAACAAGTTAGATGTCTTACAAAACAGGAAAGAAGGACACACTTTAAGAAATTTTACTAATAATCAAAACCTAAAGTACTTTTATACAATCAGTGAAATGAGCCAGAATCTCAGCTTGTTATCTACTATAGATAATTGAAATTTTATTTATAATTTATTTATAGAGAAGAAAACATACTTTAAAAAAAAATCAAGATACTTACTTAAAATTTCATCTATATTCTCTGAATCAAGACTTGCTATTTCAGCTGTTATAGGTGTAAAAATTGAAGTTACCTGAAAATTTAAAAATGTAAAATTAACAATTCCATAAAAAAATAAAGCAGTCTAAAACAGTAATAAAGTTGGCTCTACCTGTTTTTAGAAAATCATCTATCAATTGATTTAATCATTATTAGCTATTCTGACCTTCATTATTTATTAGAACAATAAAATAGAAATATTAACTTCCCCAGCCTAAAAATTGGTCAGAGAATTCTTATACTTCCAAATAGTTTGTAAATAACTAGGAAAATTATGAATTTATTCAGCCATTCTGAAAGTGCTGATATAAAACTAAGCTCAGTGACTCTAACCAGCATTCATCTCAGACAGAGCCTGGAGGACCTGCCTGGACAGCCCTCGTACTGCTTTCACTGTCTGTGATAATGATGTGTTATGTGTCAGCTACCCCAAGAAAAATAATGTTTTCACTTTCTCTTTAATGTGGAAATCCAAGTTCTAGCTTGTCAAAGAGAATCTAACCTAACAACTGCAATGCAGAGATAAGATCAAATTTTAAACCAAAGTAGCAAAGTTTTACTCAGTTTAGTAAGTAATATTTATTCTTAAGTTCCATCTTTACCTTAATGTATCTACTGCCCAGGGGATCTTTTGTTCAAAGCAGAATTTACACATGAAAACCCATCCACTGAATCACTGCTTTACAGTAAGTGAACACTAACGTCAGAGTTTAGTCAAATACTAAATACTGCCAGATACTCCATTGGACGCTACTACATGAACACTTATTTCTTATAACATGACATTTCAAAGTTTAGTAACTCACCAATAACTCAACTTTAGACAGATTGATAGACAGACAGACAGGCAGGCAGCAGGCATGCTGATGCTATGGAATACCTGTTTAAAAACACTGTACTAGGACATACGCAACAGATGAGACTGGCATCCAGCTGGGTTTGTTACAAGAACCCAAAGCAAGAAAATGCCTCCAACCCAAGGCTCTCTTCCCTCTGGGGAGTGAGGGGGTTTCCTATGAGCATTAACATTTCTATTAATGTGCAGTATGAAAAGTCTGCTTGAATTTTCATCAACTCCACCAGACTGGCAGATTACTTCTCTTTCTACCAGCCCTGGGCTAAATAAAGACTCTCGGGGGCAAACAATTTTATGCTTCAAATGCAGAGTTCACAAGAAATAAAGACAAGTGGGCCCCGGGCAAAGCGAAGTGAGGAATCACTATAGTTGAAGTAAACATTTCAACTTTTGAAAAATAAACTAGAAACACACACATGCACACAGGCAGACAGATGAGAGGGGACAATTTTAAATAGCAGATCTTAATAGTCATGGAGAACACAGTGTCTAATAGTGAAATATTATAAATGTAACAGACAACATATATAAGTATAGACACAGACTCAAAAGTATTGTACAAGTTATTCCCTTCAGTTCATTATATCACTTTGTTATTAATGCAACAATGGAGAACTTTCTCTAACCATATTCCACGACTTATTAGATAATCTCTTCAACACACATTAGGTTTATCAGCTATTAAGCAATTCCATCTGAGATGTACAGTGACATATTTGTATAAAAGGGCATTCTCTTGGCTGTTGCACAAAACTCAGTATTTAAAAATCTTTAAATAGAGCTAGTGAGATGGCTCAGTGGTTAAAATGAACTTGCCACTAAGCTTAATGGCCTAAATTCAATCTCTGGAACCCATATAGTAGAAAGACAGAACTCTCACAAGGTGTCCTCTACCTCCACACCAAGTGGAATTCATGAGGGGAAAAAAATGAGAGGGAGGGGGAACAGTATTTTTTAAAAGCTTCCAATAGTAGGAACTTCTTCAGCATTACCTAAAGGGTTTTTAAAACTGGGGTACTTATGGGAAGCACAAAATCTTTCCTTAGTTACCCTCCCTATCTTCCTCCAAGGCAACCTGTCTGGCTAGCAAAGCCAGTACTTAAAAGCCACCTAGATCCTGTCTCAACTATGCCCCATCATTTCTTGCTTCTCTCTGTACACACAGCCTACTCTACCTAGGTGCCCTCTTTTGAGCTACTACACAATCATCCTTTGACCAAGCCCACTTCTATTAAGCTTTGTTTTTCTTGGTAGAAAATGTCTTTCCTTTCCCAATAGCCCAGTGGGCTGATTAGTGTGGGAATAGAAAAATATCTGAAAAAGTAGTCAAAGTCAATAGGAGTTACTAAGAAATTAAACTATTAGGTAGATTACCTATCATATTGAATGCTGATTACATGCTAAAGTGAAATATTTAGGAAATCAATTTTGGCAAATGTTTTATTAACCACTCAATATTAGGTCATTTTAACTGTTACACTTATGACCCATATCTGTCCTCACTATTTTAACATGTGAGTGCTCTGTCACCCAGTGCTAAGCCTCAGTGCAGCTACTCTTTTTGAAAGATGCACCAAACTCATGAGGACCTTCTTTAGAATCAAGAAGAACTTAGCAATAATGCTGAAGATAAATTATTTTAAATAGTTTTATATGAATTGTACATAATTTAAAAAATAAATATAACTTCTTAGTTCATTATTACCAGAAGTTTCTATCCAAATATATTCTTAATGGGAACCAGTAGTAGAAGTAGTAGTAGTAAGTAGACGGCAGGAAATAATCAAACTCAGGGGTGAAATCAACCAAGTGGAAACAAGAAGAACTATTCAAAGAATTAACCAAACGAGGAGTTGGTTCTTTGAGAAAATCAACAAGATAGATAAACCCTTAGCTAGACTCACTAAAGGGCACAGGGACAAAATCCTAATTAACAAAATCAGAAATGAAAAGGGAGACATAACAACAGATCCTGAAGAAATCCAAAACACCATCAGATCCTTCTACAAAAGGCTATACTCAACAAAACTGGAAAACCTGGACAAAATGGACAAATTTCTGGACAGATACCAGGTACCAAAGTTGAATCAGGATCAAGTTGACCTTCTAAACAGTCCCATATCCCCTAAAGAAATAGAAGCAGTTATAAATAGTCTCCCAGCCAAAAAAAGCCCAGGACCAGACGGGTTTAGTGCAGAGTTCTATCAGACCTTCAAAGAAGATCTAATTCCAGTTCTGCACAAACTATTTCACAAAATAGAAGTAGAAGGTACTCTACCCAACTCATTTTATGAAGCCACTATTACTCTGATACCTAAACCATAGAAAGATCCAACAAAGATAGAGAACTTCAGACCAATTTCTCTTATGAATATTGATGCAAAAATCCTCAATAAAATTCTTGCTAACCGAATCCAAGAACACATTAAAGCAATCATCCATCCTGACCAAGTAGGTTTTATTCCAGGGATGCAGGGATGGTTTAATATACGAAAATCCATCAATGTAATCCATTATATAAACAAACTCAAAGACAAAAACCACATGATCATCTTGTTAGATGCAGAAAAAGCATTTGACAAGATCCAACACCCATTCATGATAAAAGTTCTGGAAAGATCAGGATTTCAAGGCCCATACCTAAACATGATAAAAGCAATCTACAGCAAACCAGTAGCCAACATCAAAGTAAATGGAGAGAAGCTGGAAGCAATCCCACTAAAATCAGGGACTAGACAAGGCTGCCCACTTTCTCCCTACCTTTTCAACATAGTACTTGAAGTATTAGCCAGAGCAATTCGACTACAAAAGGAGATCAAGGGGATACAAATTGGAAAGGAGGAAATCAAAATATCACTTTTTGCAGATGATATGATAGTATATATAAGTGACCCTAAAAATTCCACCAGAGAACTCCTAAACCTGATAAACAGCTTCGGTGAAGTAGCTGGATATAAAATTAACTCAAACAAGTCAATGGCCTTTCTCTACACAAAGAATAAACAGGCTGAGAAAGAAATTAGGGAAACAACACCCTTCTCAATAGTCACAAATAATATAAAATATCTCGGCGTGACTCTAACTAAGGAAGTGAAAGATCTGTATGATAAAAACTTCAAGTCTCTGAAGAAAGAAATTAAAGAAGATCTCAGAAGATGGAAAGATCTCCCATGCTCATGGATTGGCAGGATCAACATTGTAAAAATGGCTATCTTGCCAAAAGCAATCTACAGATTCAATGCAATCCCCATCAAAATTCCAACTCAATTCTTCAACGAATTAGAAGGAGCAATTTGCAAATTCATCTGGAATAACAAAAACCTAGGATAGCAAAAACTCTTCTCAAGGATAAAAGAACCTCTGGTGGAATCACCATGCCTGACCTAAAGCTTTACTACAGAGCAATTGTGGCAAAAACTGCATGGTACTGGTATAGAGACAGACAAGTAGACCAATGGAATAGAATTGAAGACCCAGAAATGAACCCACACACCTATGGTCACTTGATCTTCGACAAGGGAGCTAAAACCATCCAGTGGAAGAAAGACAGCATTTTCAACAATTGGTGCTGGCACAACTGGTTGTTATCATGTAGAAGAATGCGAATCGATCCATACTTATCTCCTTGTACTAAGGTCAAATCTAAATGGATCAAAGAACTTCACATAAAACCAGAAACACTCAAACTTATAGAGGAGAAAGTGGGGAAAAGCCTTAAAGATATGGGCACAGGGGAAAAATTCCTGAACAGAACAGCAATGGCTTGTGCTGTAAGATCGAGAATTGACAAATGGGACCTAATGAAACTCCAAAGTTTCTGCAAGGCAAAAGACACTGTCAATAAGACAAAAAGACCACCAACAGATTGGGAAAGGATCTTTACCTATCCTAAATCAGATAGGGGACTAATATCCAACATATATATAAAGAACTCAAGAAGGTAGACTCCAGAAAATCAAATAACCCCATTTAAAAATGGGGCTCAGAGCTAAACAAAGAATTCTCACCTCAGGAATACCGAATGTCTGAGAAGCACCTGAAAAAATGCTCAGCATCCTTAATCAGCAGGGAAATGCAAATCAAAACAACCCTGAGATTCTACCTCACACCAGTCAGAATGGCAAAGATCAAAAATTCAGGTGACAGCAGATGCTGGCGTGGATGTGAAGAAAGAGGAACACTCCTCCATTGTTGGTGGGATTGCAGGCTTGTACAACCACTCTGGAAATCAGTCTGGCAGTTCCTCAGAAAATTGGACATAGTACTACCGGAGGATCCAGCAATACCTCTCCTGGGCATATATCCAGAAGATGCCCCAACTGGTAAGAAGGACACATGCTCCACTATGTTCATAGCAGCCTTATTTATAATAGCCAGAAGCTGGAAAGAACCCAGATGCCCCTCAACAGAGGAATGGATACAGAAAATGTGGTACATCTACACAATGGAGTACTACTCAGCTATTAAAAAGAATGAATTTATGAAATTCCTAGCCAAATGGATGGACCTGGAGGGCATCATCCTGAGTGAGGTTACACATTCACAAAGGAACTCACACAATATGTACTCACTGATAAGTGGATATTAGCCCAAAACCTAGGATACCCAAGATATAAGATACAATTTCCTAAACACATGAAACTCAAGAAAAATGAAGACTGAAGTGTGGACACTATGCCCCTCCTTAGAAGTGGGAACAAAACACCCTTGGAAGGAGTTACAGAGACAAAGTTTGGAGCTGAGATGAAAGGATGGACCATGTAGAGACTGCCATATCCAGGGATCCACCCCATAATCAGCATCCAAACGCTGACACCATTGCATACCCTAGCAAGATTTTATGGAAAGGACCCAGATGTAGCTGTCTCTTGTGAGACTATGCCGGGGCCTAGCAAACACAGAAGTGGATGCTCACAGTCAGCTAATGGATGGATCACAGGGCTCCCAATGGAGGAGCTAGAGAAAGTACCCAAGGAGCTAAAGGGATCTGCAACCCTATAGGTGGATCAACATTATGAACTAACCAGTACCCCGGAGCTCTTGACTCTAGCTGCATATGTATCAAAAGATGGCCTAGTCGGCCATCACTGGAAAGAGAGGACCATTGGACACGCAAACTTTATATGCCCCAGAACAGGGGAACGCCAGGGCCAAAAAGGGGGAGTGGGCGGGTAGGGGAGTGGGAGTGGGTGGGTATGGGGGACTTTTGGTATAGCATTGGAAATGTAAATGAGCTAAATACCTAATAAAAAAATTAAAAATAAAATAAAAATAAAAATAAAAAAAAGAAGTAGTAGTAGAAGTAGTAGTAGTAGAAGAAGTAGTAGTAGTAGTAGAAGAAGAAGAAGAAGAAGAAGAAGAAGAAGAAGTAGTAGTAGTAGTAGTAGTAGTAGTAGTAGTAGTAGTAGTAGTAGTATACTCTCTAAATTGAATATTTCCCATGGAGGCCAGACTAATCTTTCTGAATAGAGCTTCATGTACAGCAATTCCTCTGACAGCAAACCTTCAAGGGTTTTCTGTCACTGCACAAAACTCTAACTGGTCTACTAGTCATTTAGGGCCACTCAGAAACTAGCTGCACCTTACTTCCTGAATTACATCCTATGGCTTTTCCTCAGTGCCCTAAGCTCCAACCAAAATGAACTACAGTTACAGTAACCACACTGTTAACAGGATGCAGTCAGTAATGCAAGCTTATAATCTCTACACCTCAGAGACCCAAGCAGGAGGATCACAAGCTTTAAGACAGCTTAGGCTAGACAGTGAGATCCTGTCTCAAGAAATGAATTCATATTCATTTATATTCATTCTCTCCTTTCCCCATCACACATAAAACTCTATCTTTCTTAAGAGACCTCTGTTAATCATGCCTGTTGTCCTGTCATTTTATATACTCAATAAAACTTTTTCCTCTATAGGCAGATTTTTTGGCAAAAAGTTATAGACAGTTACTGTAGCAGACCCTTAGTAACTGAGAGCAACTGTAGAATAGCTCTTCATAATCCTAGATTGTGAGCATTACCCCTTCATATAACATGCGAAAATGAGAACAGAGTAAGAATGAAAAGAGAAGCAAGGATGTGACTGCTAAGCCAATCACTAGCCTCACTAGGCTGTGCAAGAGAATAAAATCAGCAGCTCAGAACTGCTGTATGGCCTTTATAAAGGTCACTCACAAATAGTCCAGATCCAATAATTTATAAATTAAAAAGTCTAATAAGTTTACAATACTTGCAATTCCTAAAATATAGTTCAATGTTCTCCTGCCTGCTTTGCTTGTGCCATGCATGATCACTGTTGTAACAGCCATGAACAGTCAAAGACTCCTTTTGTACAAAGACTTTCTAAATGGCCCCAGACAACAGTGATTCACATCTCTCATGTGAACTAGAGGACTTTCTACAGAACATCAACATATTCTTTCATAATAAAGAACACATCTTACTTCCATCCTTAAACTGGTTATTTAATTCCTCTACCAATGTTTGAAAGTTGACCCATCTACTACCATATTCTATTTGTACACAAAAAGCACTCGAATAAGTACTAAATGGCTACATAGGTGAATGAGCCTATTTCTTTTTTTTCTTTTTTTTTTTACTCTTTTTTTTTTACTCTTTTTTTTTTTTAATTAGGTATTTTCCTCGTTTACATTCAATGCTATCCCAAAAGTCCCCTATACCCACCCCCGCAATCCCCTACCCACCCACTCCCCCTTTTTGGCCCTGGGGTTCCCCTGTACTGGGGCATATAAAGTTTGCGTGTCCAATGGGCCTCTCTTTCCAGTAATGGCCGACTAGGCCATCTTTTGATACATATGCAGCTAGAGTCAAGAGCTCCCAGGTACTGGTTAGTTCATAATGTTGTTCCACCTATAGGGTTGCAGTTCCCTTTAGCTCCTTGAGTAATTTCTCTAGCTCCTCCATTGGGGGCCGTGTGACCCATCCAATAGCTGACTGTGATCATCCACTTCTGTGTTTGCTAGGCCCCGGCATAGTCTCACAAGAGACAGCTATTCTGGGTCCTTTCAGCAAAATCTTGCTAGTGTATGCAATGGTGTCAGCTTTTGGAAGCTGATTATGGGATGGATCCCTGCATATGGCAATCACTAGATGGTCCATCCTTTCGTCACAGCTCCAAATTTTGTCTCTGTAACTCCTTCCATGGGTGTTTTGTTCCCATTTCTAAGAAGGGGCAAAGTGTCCACACTTTGGTCTTCGTTCTTCTTGAATTTCATGCGTTTAGCAAATTGTATCTTATATCTTGGGTATCCTAAGTTTCTGGGCTAATATCCACTTATCAGTGAGTACATATTGTGCAAGTTCCTTTGTGATTGGGTTACCTCACTCAGGATGATGCCCTCCAGGTCCATCCATTTGCCTAGGAATTTCATAAATTCATTTTTTTTAATAGATGAGTAGTACTCCATTGTGTAAATGTACCACATTTTCTGTATCCATTCCTCTTTTGAGGGGCATCTGGGTTCTTTCCAGCTTCTGGCTATTATAAATAAGGCTGCTATGAACATAGTGGAGCATGTGTCCTTCTTACCGGTTGGGACATCTTCTGGATATATGCCCAGGAGAGGTATTGCCTATTTCTATTAATACTGAAAATTACAGTGAGTGTTGGAGATGAGACATGGGATTAAAGAGGTAAAGGAGAACAGTCTACAAATATTTTAGCAAGTTTGAGGAGAAAATGGTTAAAACTACTTATTTGACAGAGAAACACTACACTTAGTGGAAATCTGGAGACTTAAATCTGCCCTGCCCATAATCCCATTAGCTCCTCTGCATCTCAGCCCAACAGCTGCCCTGATCCCCCAGAAATATCTTTCAGTTCCCTTCACATGCTTTGGCATGGTTTCCAGATGTTCCAGCACACAGACGACCCAATAAAATATACCGCAGAGTATGATGACTCCAGTTAATAATAATATACTTGAAAACTAATAAGTAATTAGATTACAAATATTCACATCACAAAAATATGGTCTATAAGGTGATGGATATTAGCTTGATTTAATAATTTTATTATATAGATATATATCAAAACATTGCAGTGTAAACTGTAAACACATATCATCTCTATACCTTAATGAAGCTGAAGGAGAATAAACAGGATCATCAGTAAATTATTTCCAAAACCACAACAGCTACTTCACACTAGTCAGTTAAAAAAAAAGAAACCCAACAGCTACATTAGCCATCTGTAAGGTAAGAGAAAATGGTATGGTAGTTTTGGGGTCCAGAGCTAATAAAATATTATTCAGAAGTAGTTATCAAATATCCTTTCTGTTAGAGAGAATCACATTCATGGATGCGTTTTTTTAGGCTTTAAGTGGCTCACTAGAACATCTTATAACCAGTGGGTTAAGAAAACAAGAAGCATTTCTGATGCATGTATTTGTTTAAAGCCCAACATGTTAGAACCTTACTGTTCAGTGTGGCCCTTGCCCTTGAAGCGTTGCTATCACCTGAGACTCTGTGAGCTTTCAGCCCAGGCCTAAGGAATACAAACCTTCATATTTAATATGATGATTTAATAATAATAGATGATTCCTATGCACACTGAAGCTTACAATGCACTGCTTTAGAGAGGATTTACTCTAGTGACAAGCATATAAAGTCACTTAAAACTACAAAATTTATGGTCCTCAAATATGAAGATAATCAAGTTTGTGATAATTTTACAGTGACATGTAGATTGCTTGACTTTAAAAAATGGAAACTGTAATTTTGTTTGAAATGTACATTTTATTTTTGTAAAGTAGCCTTTTCCTTAAAAAATGTGCAAAGAATTTCTATATAAAATCACTAGCATAAACAGCTTGAAAGGAAAATGTTTTCTTCCCTGTGGCATTGCTGCTGTTAGTGGGCATTCTGTCCATCAAAGCATTCTGTAGTAATAGCTTAGAGTATTTTTCTTAGCTTTCAGTTGCTTGTCTTTTTGTATGAGATTCTCCTATAGGAAAAAATAAGTGATGTATCAAGCAATTGCTCTTCTCCATTTGTAATCCATTCTGACAGACAGCCTACCACCTCAAGTCCCAAAGCTGCTTCTTATCCCTGGAGGCCACTTCTCTGCCTGTAATGTCAGCACACTCTTACTTTCAGTTTTGCATTAAGCTGGTGGACAACAAAAGCATAATAGGTGTGCAGTTGGCTGTAAGGAGCTAGATGTTGAAAGGCCCCTGGAGAAAAGAAGCTGGAGCTGATGAAAACTTAGTGCCTTGAAGTTGGATACCAATCAAGGCACATCTCACAGTTTGTATTCTCAAGAGCAATATAATGAACTAGTAGAAGTTCAAAGAGAAAGGAAAACAGGACAAAGTGTCTAAGCCTGAGAAGCTATTTTGAACTCTAAACTTGCTCAGTTGTTTTCTTGTAGTATGGAAGAAACCTACTTTGGTACCATCAGAAGCAATATGCATTTATGAACAAGCATCAGAACAATAGAAGCATTTTTCATCAACTGAAAACACATGCAGACATTAGGAAAGGTAGGTTCTTTAATTCCCTTTCCCCTTCCAACATACCCAAACTGAGAGATCAGTAAAATGATCTCTAATCTCAAACTATGACAGTAAAACAGACATGGGCAAATACAAAGAAATAAAAGTTGCTATACTTTATACTTTTTGCTATTGTTTGATCATACATGGATTTCCAATAAAAACTGATGTTCTGTTATTTGTCTTCAGTATGTCTAAATATGGAATGAACTAAATTACAGGGAATGTTCTTAGTATAAAAGGATTTTCATGGCTGGAAATAAGATCCTTAATGTGTGGAAAGGATTACTTTCTGAAAAATCACATTTGCTCTTCTAGAACCCAAACTTTGAGCAACTAACAAAGACTAGGAATTTGGAGAAAAGTCAAGACCACAACTTCATTCTTTTCCTATACACACCCTGGAACCTGGAGATAGCAGTGGTGATAGGAGATAATGTTCAATGTATGGTGGCCTCCCAATTACTATACAGCACTGTTCCTTCGAGTTATAGTCTTGAAAAATATTTGCACATATATGCCAAAAGAAAATTATGACTGTTCTTTGAGTCACACTGTATTTTCCACTCAACATGCCTGATTTAAAAAAAAAAAAAAGTTCCCATAAAAGTGTTTCAGTTTGGATCTTATATGATCCCCAAAGGCCATAAAGGTTTGTTGGACAGCCTGTAGCTCCACTGGGAGGTAGAAGAACTTCACACAAGGATGTGATGGAAAGAAGTTAGGTCAAGGAGTCTGAGAGTATTGGCCCCTCCCATATCTTTTGTTACTCAGCCACCATGATGAGCTCAACAATATACACTGCTGCTGAAGGCAAGAAAGCCAACCAATTAGAGACTAAAACATCTGAAACAGGGAGCCAAAAGAAATCTGTTTGACACAATTCAATAAGACGTACAACGTGTACTACAAACCCTATGACTCTATTATCACATGGACCTAAGTATTAATCCACTTCTTATCAAACTTGGGTTTTCATAACATATCAATAAATATTACACTGTAAAACTGTGCCCTTAGCTTTCTAAGAAGTCCTTTTCTTCCTGCCCTGCATTCTATCTTGTTAAGTAAATGAGTCCCAGGTTTTTTACTGCTCATATTTCGTTTTTTTTATCACATTCCTTTTATAGATATGTATGTTTTCAGAAAAGACAAGTTAAATTTTACTTTATGCTTTAACATAAAAAGTTACACTAGATCAGTTAAATTTGTTATGGTCACTGACACGATAGGCACGTTTAGTTTTATTTCTGCCATTTTTCTTTAATTTTATTGTTTTAAAAATGACTTTCCAAAGCAAACTAGGTTTTTGTTTTGAAAGGTAGTTTGACACCCAGGAAGCGTTAGTTCTCTTAGAACAGTGATCATGATAATGAGATCTTCTACTCCTCCATACATGTATGTCCCTCTGCACATGCTTTCATATGCATTAGTATCCACATACTTTCCAAGGATGTTTACTGGATGGAGGGTGAAGTCCACAACTCATCATACTATGGCCTCAATTAAACTTCTTTCTTTCTTTTTCAATAATGCGCTACTTGAACGACCTGGCTCAGCTTTGCTACTCACTTCAGCCACAGAACTAATCACAGAAACTAGCCACAGAACCTAACCTACACAGTGTTCCCCGCCTGTGCTGATGGAAATCTCCTTAGGTAGGTAGCAACTCTTTTTAAAAGAGAAGCAGAATGTAGACAGGCATACAGCAAGCTTTGACTGTCTCAATGCTTCCATGCCTATTGGTTCTCTTTCATGGTGGTTTTGAATATGCTTGGCCCAAGGGGTAGCACTATTAGGAGGTGTGGCCGGGGAAGGGCTTTGAGACCCTCATTCTAGCCGCCTGGAAGTATGTCTTCTAGTAACCTTCAGATCAAGATGTAGAACTCTCAGCTTACCTGGATGGTGCTATGTTCCTGCCTTGATGATAATGAACTGAACCTCTGAACCTGTAAGCCAGCCCCAATTAAATGTTGCCTTGGTCATGGTGTCTGGTCACAGCAGTAAATCCCTAACTAAGACAGCCATGAACTTGAATAAAGGGTGGGTAGATACATTTTTGGTAAGCTGTCCATGATAGGCTTGTAATTAACATATAGAGTAGAAAGGTGAGTTTATTCAGTTTTGTAAGTCAAAACCACAATGGACTGAATTTCCTTATAAGGTCTCTGACACAGCAACCAAAAAGTAAAGAGCAGTGGAAGAGAACGCTCCCAAAATTGCTATCCCTTAAAACTTGCAATTTTGAATAATTAATACTTTTGACATATAGAGACTGGTGGGGACTAAAGAACTGTTAAGAGATATGTAAGGAGAAGCAAGATAATTTATCACTGAGTAATCTTTGGAGCCCATGACTCTACGTCAGTGCAGTCTTTACATCTCATGATACAGAGAACAATAAACAACAAAATTCATCTTTTTGATTTTTATATTGATCACTTAATCTCTGAGGAAGCGCCAATTAGAAACTGTCTAGCCTACAAAGACTATCTAAAAATATTTCAGTATTTAAAAACAGAATGTTTATTGAAACTGCTGTAGTAATCTCATTCTCTGATAAATAGGAGAATACTACTTATTTCTACCATAGTGAGACTTGCCTTTCTTCTCCTTGTAAAACTAAAATTTATTGGTAGGTACAGCATTTTTAAAATTTAGTCTCTTAATGTAGCTGTAAACTGAGTTAGTACTTTTTACTTGCTAGTCTCTACAACGAAACTAAGCATTTTTCTTACATAGTTTTGGAAGTGATCTCCAGCCCTGTCCTCTTTTCATTTGAGTTCTGGTGTCCAAACAATAATCAGACAGTGCCTTCTTTTCTAGACACAGTATTACTGATGGCCTTTTCTACTTTAAGTAAGACTGATTTTAAAATCTCCTAGAATTGTAAAATGCCTAGAAATGAAAAAAGTCAGTGTAGCTCAATCCAATTACTCTTTTCACAACTATTGTGATGTCTCTACTGCATACCATGTGCCATGATTGGGACAAAAGAAGCAAATACTAAAATGGGATAAAATTTAAACCACCTACCAAAGGAGAAAAGGGGAGCAAAAAAGAATAGCACTCCCAGGGTGGGAAGAGCTTTTATTATTTGATAGAAGAAGTCTTAGGGTTTTCAGGTGTGAGGTCATTATCACATGAAAAGACTGTAATGATTCAGGACTTCTTGTTAAGTAGTATAGGAGTTGTACCAAATAAATACATAAATGGTCCATTTGCAGGGATTCTAAACATGAACTAGTTTTCTAGGACTGCCAAGACAAATTAACAAAACATAGAGACTTAAAATAAATTTATTATGTTATAATTCTAGAAGCCAGAATTCTTTTTTTCCAGAAACATTTAATATTTATGTGACAGACTTTTACAGGGTGAATGTGAATTATACATATATATATATATATATATATATATATATATATATATATATATATACACACACACACACAAGCATATATAAGTACATATACACACTTCTTTTCTTTTTTCCTTTTTTTTAATTGAATATTTTATGTATTTACATTTCAAATGTTATCCCCTTTCCTGGTTTCCCCTCCAGAACCGTCCTCTCTCGTCCCCACTCCCACTGCTTCTATGAGGATGCTCTCTCTCCACCTACCCACTCCTACCTCACATCCTGGCATTCCCCTACACTGGGGAACTGAGCCTTCACAGGACCAAGTAGAAGCCAGAATGCTGAAACCAAGTGTCTGGCAAGGCCACTGATCTCTGAAAGCTCTTTAAGATGAATTCTCAGTTTTGTCTGCCAGTGGCTACTGAAATTCCTTAATTTACAGAGATCCATCAGTATAACTGAACCTCCATCTTCTCACCATTTTTTTCTGTGCACTTTTCTCATAAGAACATCAAGCCCTAGAGCTAGGACCATCCCTAGATCTAGTATGAATCCATCTCAAGAGCCTTAACTAAGAACATATAGAAAGACTTTCCTTCAAAAAAAAAAATCATCACACTCCAGGCTGAAGGAACTCTTTTCCAACACACTACAGCTTTCTGATCCATGTCCTCTTTAAGTGCATTCCTAATCTATGTTTACACAGATCCATTGAAAGAAGCTACTTGTACTTGTGTGTGTTCACCTCAAATTTTTTATCCCTTAGATTACAAAATGAGTGAAATTACTACTTTTGTTAGAAGTGTTTAAGAATGTAACTATCTGTATTATTAATGAATTTTCTTATGTTCCCTTATAAAACAAAAGCTTTTATGACATTTATTTTTAACTATGTACATGTGCGTGCACATATGTGTCTGTGTGCACACGTAAGTGCAGATGCCCATGGAGGACAGATGTGTCACACGCCCCTGCAGCTGGAGCTACAGGTGGCTGGGAGCTGCCTAATATGGGTTCTGAAAGAGGAGTACATGCTCTTTAGCACTGAGCCATGTCTCCAGCCCTCTTATGTTCTCTAAAAACTATTTTTAAAGCTACTTTCACTATTTTCATCTCTATCTCAAGATGATCTTAGAGATTTTACAGATGGTCTAGAACTTCTTCAAATAGTTCTGAATGTAGAATTATAAGTGACTAAATATGATATGAGCAGTAATCAACAGATCATCAGTAATTCATAACTAAGTAGAAAATGTTAACCAAAGTCCTATTAGTCAGCATGATAATCCACCTTGTCAGTCTAATGAGACAGGCATAGGAGACAGTTTAGGCTGAGACCCTGCACAGATGGACGCACACATGCATGCACTTCTTATAAAGTACTCGCTAGCCTAGTTCCTTCAGCTGCACATAATATATACACATACCCCTCTCCAAACAATAAACTTAGCAATCTCTGAACCTCCACAACACCTATGCACATCAGGCCACATGTACTCCCATCTCTGAGTAATAATACATATTTTTCCACCTCTAGCAACGATCAAATAGACAGGTTCTATTTAAGTGCATTCCTAATGAATCCAGTTAGAAAAATAGGACTGAACTGGTTGATGGCACAGTAAGGCAAACAGTGCCCTTCAAATAAAAAATCCCCTAGGTACTGCCTGATGTCTATGTATAGCATATGATGAACAAAGATATCACTAAAATCAGATGCATTATGGAAATGAGTTATGCACAACAGGAAAATGAACATATGATTATCAAAATAGAGAACCACCCAAACGACACCCTAGTAGCCAGCCCCTCTATCTTAGGGTTCCTGTCGCTGTGATGAAACACCTGGATACCCAAAGACACTTGGGGAGGAAAGAGTTTAGTCTGTTTAGGATTCCGAATCACAGTTCATCATCAGAGGAAGCCAGGACAGGAACTTAAGCAGGGCAGGACCCAGAGGCAGGAGCTGATGCAGAAGTCATGACGAGTGCTGCTTACTGGATTGCTCCCATGGCTTTGGTAAGCCTGTTTTTTTAGAGAACCCAGGACCACAACCCCAAGGACAGCACCAGCAACAATTGGCAAGGTCATTCCACATCAATCACTCATTAAGAAAATGCCTTAAGGCTGGATTTTATGGAGGCATTTTTCTCAATTGAGGTCCTCTCCCATCAGACTACTCTAGTTACTCTAGCTTGTATCAAGTTGACATAAAACTAGCCAAGAAACACTCCTTCCTTTAGACCCCACAAAAAGAGATTGAAGGGTGGAACCTTGGGCACTGAAGTATACTCACTCATGTGGTTTATTGCCCCCTTTCAGTAAATTTGACCTTTTTTTTATAGCCTTGCTTTAATAAATAAAGTTGTCCTGCTAATCTGTAATCTGTGTGAGCCTTTATTCCAATTCTCTGAATAGGAGGCCAAAAACCTTGAAACACCTGACCCAGAACACCTGAAACACGAATGACAAACCTTTTTAGAAACATTAATCCACAAAAGCCTCAGTATTTTTGTTTTTAAAATGATGGAGGACAGCTTTTTTATTTCATTAATTAATTAATTAATTAATTAATTTATATCCCGATTGAAGCTTCCCTTCCTTCGTTTCCTCCTAGTCCTTTCCTCTCACCTCCTGGCCCCCATTTCCCACTCCCTTCCTCCTTAGAGAAGGGGAGGCCTCCCATGGATATCAGCCCACCTTGGCATGTCACGTTGCTGTAGGACTAGACTCATCTCCTCCTGTTGAGACTACACAAGGAGCCCTGAAATGGAAACGTGAGGGTTCTTTGGAGTGTAAGTTGTGTTAGATGGTGTTTTGCTGGGGCAAGCGCATGAAAGAGTACTTTTCTGACATGGATACAAGTGAAAGACTAAGGCAGACTTACGAAGAAACATTTCACTGAAGCATACATAGGAGAGAATTTCTGCTAAAGCAAGCACATGAAAGGACACATAATGAAGGATTCTTTGCTATCAACATGAATGTATTGGTCCACCTTACACTGTGTAGTTGAGCTCCATTTCTCAGGACTCCACGGACTTGGACTTAGGCTGACTGGATGCACATGCATATAGAGGCATATAGAGGACAGGTGATGTTTGGAGGGTATAAATAGGACTACAGGAGTGACAGAGACAGCTTGGCTTGCTGGTACAGCTAGCTGGATAACGCTTGTGGGTCTCTCATCTTCACTGATCTTCACTTCCCTGAGAGAGACATAACAGAGAACTTCTCCTGGTATTCTTGTTGGTCCCTCCTCCTGTCTGCAGTGGAGGCCTGACTGTCTTTACTAGGTCATGTTACCACTGTTTGCTAATCCAACTCTATTGAACAGGACTACTGGTGCATCCGCGAGGTATTTGTGAGTGGATTGAGCTGTCGCTGCCTGCTAACCTGTGAACTGAACTGCCAATTTCCAGCCAACACAGAGAAAGTGTCCCCACTCGATTGGCCTGTGATATATTTTCTTCTTTGATGATTGATGTGGAAGGGCCCAACTAACGTGAATTGTGCCATAAGATCCCATAGTTTTGAGTTCTATAAGAAAGCAAGCTGAGCAAGCTATGGGGAGCAAGCCACTAATCACTGCTTCAGTGATATATCTCAGATTGCAGTGTAAAGTGTTTTTCTCTTTTTAAGCTTTCTATTTGTGAATGTTTATTTTTACTGTGTGAATGTTTTGCCTGCATGTCTGTCTGTGCCTGGCCCCTGTAGAAGTCAGAAGTGGTTACAAATCCCCAGGAATAGGAGTTACAATGTGAGACACTATATAGGTGCAGGGAATTGAACCTGGGTTCTCTGTGAGAGTAGCCAGTGTTTTTAACAGCTAAACCATCTATCTCTCCAGCCCTGTAACCTGTTCTGTTTTATTTATTCTGAAACACCGTAAAAACAAAAACTCTGAAAACCTCTGTTGTGGAATGGTGGCATGAACCGTAATTCTCAGTTTTCACAGGCAAATTTCCCATAATTTCCAAATTTTCCCTTGCCTTGGCCAGGATACAGCTGCTGATGCTGCATATTTTTCCAGTATGCAAGAATAAGTCTCTGTGAGGCACAGTTTAGTCTAAGGATGACCTTAATGTTTCTTGGAAAACAAATTCCATTGAGATAGGTATCTCAGAGGCCAATAAATTTCAGATTATTAAGGTGCAAAACAGCAACAGATACCTGTGGATTAAGAGAAGGCAAAAAAGCACAAGTTGAAGGTTACATGATGAGGGTCAGAGAGGGCAGCAAAAAGTTTTGCCTCCTGGACCTCAATTCATAGACTGCATCCAATGACCAGACCATGAAATTGTGGTTTAATCATAACCTTAACTAATTGTATGCGACACTTATAAGTGCAATTAAAGGTTTTTATGAGAGTTCATAAAACTCTCAGAAACAAACAATAATTCAGTGTCTATTTTTGTAATTTAAGCATGAATTACTTTAAAAATCATCTGGTTTCTGAATACAAAATTTCTAATTTGTGTAATTTAAGCACATGTTCTCTTTGCAAAGTTTTGGTTTTGTTACACGAGATTTATTCAGTTCACTGTCTCTTGGTTGAAACTGAACTGTTACCAGATCTAGATCACCACTTGACACTGGGGATGCTTATGAACTGCTATGTGGGAAGCTCCAAACAGGATAGGTATTCACTGGGCAGTTCTGAGATATCAGAATGAAGTTTAAACATTATTAAAGGACTTGGTGTACTCCCTTAAATAAATACTCCCTTAGGTCAGCACAAGAGATAGAAATCAGAAGAATTCAAGTTTCTAGTTAAATCCATGAATGAGTGAGGGACTTGAAAGACACTCCCTCTTGCCTCTAAGTTTGATTAGCTAGAACAACTACTAGAGAAAAGATGACATTAAAGAGATAAGGTTTTGTTTTGTGCCTTGCGAATGTTTAAGTTAACTGCGCTCTCCTTCATCCTAGTGATTTTATTGTGGTTCCCTGGTTTATTTTCCTCTTTCCCCCACCATTACTTAACAACCATGAAATCAGTAGACAATGTAACAAAGGGAAACATTATAGGTTTCAATGTGGAAAATGAAATAAATGTGCCACTCTTTGCAAATGACATAACTTATAATCAGAAATTCAAGAAGGAATACAAGGGTTGGAGAGATGGCTCAGCAGTTAGGAGCACTTATTGTTCTTCAGAAGGTCCTGAGTTCAAATCCATGGTTCACAACCATCTGTAATGAAATCAGATGCTCTCTTCTGGGGTAGACAGCTTCAGTGTACTTAGATATAATAAATAAATAATTTTTTTAGGGGGAGTGGGTGGGTAGGGGAGTGGGGGGTGGGTATGGGGGACTTTTGGGATAGCATTGGAAATGTAAATGAGGAAGATACCTAATAAAAAATTTTAAAAATATATTTTTTTTAAAAAAAGAAGGAATACAAACAATTAGAGAATTATAAGGTTTTAGAGTACAAATTTAGTATATAAAGAACATAGGAAAAGCTGTATTAATGAAAATACAATTTAGACTCAGACTCTTAAAAATAAAAGGCCTGCTCCATTCACTGGTTTCAGATGGCAGAATCAGAGGGTTGATCTGCACAAGAACCGCAAGCTGATTTCTGGGTTTCACAATGGCTCCATGGATTTGACAAACTTTCCAACCCTAACCTTTCTTTACCTTTCAAAACAAACAGCTACGTGGAATGATGACAAAAAAGGGGAGAAATATCTAACAAGTTCAACCAATGTTAAGAAATGTGAAAAACAAAAGCAAACAACAACAATACAATTTTAGCAGTGCCAAAGAATGTGAACAGATACTAGAGTGGTAAAAAGATGCACTACACCCTCATCATGACTAGAAAACATATGTACTCACTGACATATGGGCAGACTACAAAGTATGTATGCTGTGGATTATTTCAATAAAAATAATGCTGTGTGTGAAGGCTCACACCTGCGATAGGATTGCCTGGGCCAAACGGTCAGTTCTAGGACAACCTGGGAGATAGTGAGCCAACACAGTTCCTCATGTTGTGGTGACCCCCACCATAAAATGATTTCTTTTCTACTTCATAACTGTAATTCTGCTGTTATAAATTGTAAATATCTAATATTCAGGATATCAGATCTGCAGCTCCTGAGAAAAGGTTGTGTGCTCCACCTAAAGAGTAGAAACCCACAGGCTGAAAACTACTGCTGGCATCTCAAGAAAAACATGACTAACTTAGTTCTCTATGTAACTCTGAAAAATCACTACAATACTTGGTTAAGGGGAGAAAAACACAAGAGACTGAGTGTAATAAACCAACACAGAAAAGTCTGATAGAGATGTCCCTCTCCTACAACAAGTCAGAAAAATAACGTTTCCAATCTAAGTGACCAGAGTGGAAAGGGGAACACGAGAACCTTAGGGCAGGAGATCACTGTGCAGTCGCAAGCCTACTTTAGTTTCACTAGTATGTGCCTTGCTAGTCAATGGGAAAACAGCTGACAGAAGGTAAGGTTCCGTCTACTGCTGACTGAAGGTGAAATGCTTTCTATCAGCTAACATGAAAAGTCTGGAAATTATGTTTGATTGTCTTTCATAAACATGATAAAAAACAACACCCCCAAAATGCAAAGAACCAACAAAGAAAAGAATCAGTTACTCCAATCTGTGGCGAAGCAATGATTACAAGCTCAGGAATGGCTAGTGAAAAGATGCCATAGGACACCAAGAAGCTCCCTGGCAGCATACACTTTCCAGCCTGCCTTTTGTCTCCTAAATGTGGCCTCTTTCTTTTCCCTCCCCAGAGGGAGTTTTAACATCTAAGAAGACTCACTACATAACAGGATTTTCTTTGTTGTTTGTTTGTACCCAGTCTAGCCTTGAACACTCCATCTTTCTGCCTCCTTGACTGATGGGATTATTAGCACAGTCAGCTTTATACCAGTACTCACTGGACCCATAAACAAATTTAGCCTAATGGTCAAATTTTACTAAGAGTAGTAAAGATTATGCATGTACACACTTCTGTAGAAACATGTTGATATCCCACTGGATGCAATATTAAGGGTAACTGGTATGCAAGTACATCAGACTTCCAAGTGCAAATGAAACTATAAGACAGCTATTTAAAATCTTCCACATTTAAGCAAATAGTTTTTTCATCTTTTCAGTGACATGTGTGAAGTAATAACCTTCTCTTCCTTTACCAAATTCAACTAGAGACGACACATTTCTAAAGAGTCATCATTTCCCATGTATCCCATGTCAATCACGGCCGATAGACTTCTGAATGATTCCAAATGCTTAAGTAACATTAAGTTGTTCTATGTGCAACTAATGATACCTTTCATTCGGAAGAGCGTAAAGTGTGTTTCCACACTTTCATCTGCCCTACTTACAGAAATTTATCTGCTTTTGTACTGAAAGACGAACTGCGTATCAAGTTAGATTTTCCTTTCTATCAATTATAATTACACTTTCACTATTTTGGTAAGACTATGCCCTGTTACCAGAGGAAAGAGACAAGCTGATAAGTGCTTTAGGAAACCACTACTGTTTAGACTCAGACTTTTAAAATTAAAAAAACCCATGCATTCATTCCTCTGAGTGGGTTAAAGGATGGCAGACTCACAGAGGGTAGATGAGCACAAGACTCAGCTCCCCCAAGATGCTTTCCTGGTTTCACAACGCTCTATGGATCTGACAGGCTTTCCCTCCCTAACCAACCCTTACCTAACAAAACAAATCCCTCTCATATGCAGCTAGGACACAAGGCACTTTCTATACATATGTATGATCTCACAGCTTTGCAAAATAATTATGCCCAATTTTAAACTAGAAAAACAAGGCTGAGGAGAAGGGAGCTGGCATAGTATCTGAGAGCTAAGGAGTCAGAAGACAAGTAGGTCTTTCAGCTTCCAAGGTCACTATACCTCCTCCATTGCCAGTTATTGTGGGCAACCAGACTCTAGAACTATCATAATTCATTTATTCTCCCTCAAAAAGACGTTCTTAACAAAGTAAGCATTCAGGTAAAGAATCCTAGAATGAGGATATCTAAGGCATGTCTAAATGTTTTACTCTAATAGTAACTCTTAAAAGTCATTTGTTATTATTAGAGAGAGATAGCAAGAGTGTGTAAGAGAGAGAGAGAGATAAAGAAAAGTGTCTTTCTTTCTAACTTAGCTAGGTTTCTGGGATCAAACTCTTGTAGCCAGGTTTATATGGTAAGGGCTTTTACCTGCTATCTCACAGGCCCCAGCAATTTATTTTTATTTTTCATGCATAGTATCTCTTTACAACATTATAACAATCACTGAAGCTGAAGCAGGGATCATGCTATGACTGTTTTATAAATGAGAAAGTAAAGTTTAGTAGTGTGTAACATATACTAAAAAAATAAAAACATTGGGGCTGAAGAGATGGCTCTGTGGTTAAAGAGCACTGGCTGCTCTTACAAAGGACAGGGGTTCAACTCCCAGCAACCACATAGCAAATCACAACTGGCTGTAAGTTCCAGGGGAACCCAACACCCTCACACAGACATGCATGCAGGGAAAAACACCGATGAACATAAAACAAAAAGAAATGTATTTTTAAATTCTCTTTAAAAAATAAAAACATTGCTGAACGAATAAGACTCAAACAAGCTATGAGTTGTCTAAGTTTATGACAAAACAGGGATTAAAAAAACCTAGGCTTCTAATAATTCTAAAACCAGTAAATTCTTCAAAAATAAACCACAACTATCTTTATTATATACTATTTTTATAATTATACAACGAATACAAGTACAATACTAATTAGATAAAGTTAAAAGACAGTGTGGCAGATAACTTACACACAGTACCACATTTCTAAGTTACCATTTGTTAACATAATGACAATGGATTGTATAACAACAGAGCTAGGGAGAGAAGTTACTCACTTAATATCACGTTTTTAAGCTGCCTTTAGTTGGGGAGTAATGACTAGGATCAGAAGCCCCCAGGCACTGTTAACTAGTCATGGGAGCTTATTAATTCAGTACACACAATTTTAATGCAACAGACAGTTACTTCCTGACTCCCTCATCCTGACAGTACTTACGGAATGCTCACTATGAGGCAGAAGCTAGAAGAGTTTCCCACAATGTTATAGGCGCATTCAAAATCTCCCTTGTTCTCTAGGACTTTGCAGGTGAGTTCCTGTTCCCATCTAACAGCTGAGCCTGGAGGCTCAAAACCAGTAAATAACTTAACTAGGGAGGTAAAGCAGCCGTCACTTCCAAATGCTAGGGGATGATCACCTTCATGCACATGGCTACCTTTTTGTCCAAGAGCAATTTGCCCAGAGATAAAACATTTCATCTTGGTGGGAAGCTTCTTATGACTCAGGATGTTTTAAAATAACATGACATCCTATCTTACAAAGAACATCCTTAAAACTCAGTCAGCAAACAACTAGCTCAAAGCTTCAGGCAGTCCTGAAACCCGCTCTCCCTCCCCAGTTTATATAAGCTGTAAGCACTACTTGAGGGTGACACTCTAAGACAAGCTGAGCTGCCTAGAAGACGCTCAGACCAGCTACGCTGCCTGAATGGAAGAGATACTCCCAGGCATGTCTTCTGCAAGTCTTCTGGGGAAAGTAGACATTTGTCACATCTCCTCGGGAACAGTGCCACACAACACTTTGTTTCTATATTTCTATGAGTACCTATCTCTTCAAACCAGGCTTAAACGGGAGTCAGCTTTTGAGTTTCCAAAACAGGAAAATAATTTAAAGCAACATTCAAATAAGAACAAAATAACTGGAAAGGTGTAGGCTAAAGTGTGTTCAGTGGTTAGTGAAGGCACATTTTTTTTTTCTTCATTATGCTTCTCTGTACCATAAAGTATACTGCTATCAGGAGTCAAAATAACATGTCAGGAAATCTTTTAATACTTTAAATTACTAACACTATGTTTTTCACATTTCATGCTGACAGTGTTCCTGTCATACCCAGAAAATATTTTTAATTGAGACTACTAGGACACTACTATTTGATTGAGAATCCTATGTCCAGCAGAAGCAACTGGGCCAAGGCTGAGGAAATAAATATTACCAACAACGCAATTAGTAAGTTCTACCTGAGTCAGATCAACACAGAATGCAGAAAGAGAACACTGGCAAACAACACACACACACACACACACACACACACACACACACACAGAGCAAGCACACATTTGCCACATGCTTTTTAGCTATGATATAATCTTCCAACACCCGATACCTTAGAATCATTGACGATACTGCTGCCTCAGTGCTGGGGCACTTCTACAAAAACTGGTTATAAAGAGGCTCCCACAAAGAAATCCAAATGTGTGATTTCCTTATTTCCTTTAAGGCCTACTGTCACATTTATTTCACACTTATGAGCCTCTAATATATACTTGACCCCTACCTGAGAGGTCTACCTTTCCTATTCCTGGCATTCTTAGAGTTTTCTATTAGAGAATATGTTATTTGTATGATCTGAATGAGATGCCTCCCACCTCCAGACTCATATATTTGAATGCTTGGTCCCAGTCGGTAGAAATGTTGTAAAGGACTAGGAGATGTGGATGCACTGGTGGAGGTGTGTCAATGTGCGTAGGTTTTGAAGTCTCAAAAGTCTGTATCATTTCCAGTACTTCATGCCTTGTGGGTGAGGATGTCAGCGCTCAGCCACTGCTCTAGAGCCATGCCTGCCTGCTGCCATGCTTCCTGTGTTAAGGTCATGTACATTAACCCTCTGAAACTATGAGGTCCCCAATAAACTCTTCCTTCTGTAAGTGCCTTGGTCATGGTGCTTTATCACAGCAATAGAAAAAATAAATAAGCCAATCTGTAATAAGATATTACACTAGAAATAAAGATGAATAAACAAGAGGTGAATTCTTAACCACTTTGTTTCATAAAATCATAATTGAACATACAAACCACCTTCTTTGGGTCAGAAAGAGTATCTATATTACTCCTCAAAGGTTAACAGAAAAATAGAGGTAGTGACAGGAAATAGAAGTGTAAATTGTGAGTCAAGATATGGGCCCAGTGCCAGGTGAAACTACTTTAACAATAATCAGCACACCTTTATTCTCAGCTCTGAGAATGCCTGAGAGTCATTACAGAGGCACCAACTTGTCACCTTACATTGCACTATACTCAGACCAAAACTCCAGAAATAAAATCAGAGGAACTGAAAATGTCCAATCTCTTGACTCAAGGGCAACTCTAACCCATTATGTTACACTTTAATCTGTTCCTTAAGCAGTGACAAGATTTCAATGCTGTAGCAGTGACGTTTTTTAAAGTGGCATTTTCTCTAAAACTTAAACTACAATAAAGTAGTAGCTAAACAGCCAACAAGTAAGAAATATAAAATCAGACATATTTGTGAGCTATACTACATCACTACTTCATATTTTATTCACCATTTGCAGCAGTTTGCTTTAATCAGAAAGCTGCTTTTAAGACATACTAGTCTACCTTTATGACTTCATATAATTTCCAACCATTTTCAAGTAGAAAAGAAAAGATGTACATTCACCTAGATTGATCAAATCAAAAGATTAACTCCTAGTCAGGCAAGGTGGCACATGACTGTGGTCCCAGCAGTTGTAAAGCAGAGGCAGATCGATCTCCCTGAGTTTGAGGCCAGCCTGGTCTACAAAGTAAATTCTAGGATAAGGATAGCCAGGGTTACACAGAGAAACTGTGTCTCAAAAAAAAAAAATAATAATAATAATAATAAATGAAACACTTAACTCCTGACAGAGATATTGTTCTAATATCTGAAGTAAACAGTTTTTTTAAAGATATAAAAAGGCCAGTTTTTATATATAATTTTATTAAATACCATATAATGGAAGTACATTCTTAGTAATATTTCTCTGAAAAACTCATACCTCACTCTGTAAAGCTGGTCAAGGGCCCATGATGGTGGGTAGGTGATGGGTACCATAGGTCCCAAGAGGAAACATATTACTATTGTTTTGCTATGGTCACACTATCAAAATTGCTTTCTAAATACTATTTCTTTTAAGATCATGAAAAAATTGTATGTGTTTGCAGGCATGTACGTGCACCACATGCATGCAGTGTCCATGGAGGGCAAAAGAAGGCATCAGATCCCATGAAACAGACCATCATATAGGTGAGCCATCATATGGGTGGCTAGGAATGGAGCAGCAAGTGCTCTTAACTGCTGAGCCATTGCTCCAGCCTAATACTCCTTTTTATATTAATAGATTACTGCTGTGTCCCATCTTCCTCAGGGAAGCTTCTCACTGCAGAGGGCAGGATTAACGCAGAAACCCATAACTGGTCAAAGTGTCAAGAACAAATGATAGTAGAGGACTCATTGCTCGTGTCTCAGCTGCATATGTAGCAGAAGATGGCCTAGACGGCCATCATTGGGAAGAGAGGCCCCTTGGTCTTACAAACTTTATATGCCCCAGTACAGGGGAACACCAGGGCCAAGAAGTGGGAGTGCATGGGTAGGGGAGCAGGGCAGGAGGAGGGTATAGGGAACTTTTGGGATAGCATTTGAAATGTAAATAAAGAAAATATCTAACAAAAAAAAGGCACAGTGATTATGACCCCCTTTAAGGCTCAAGGACTATCACTGAGGAAGAGGAAAAAAAGAATGTAGGAGCCAAGAGTGGTTTCAACAAAAAGATGTCTTCTAGACACGGCATACCCACGCACTCAACTCACTATAGCTGTAGTTATCTTCAAAAATCCTGCACAACATTGAGGCCATCAACAGTCCATCATGGATAAAGTGAGATTCCATCTCTCCATGCAGGACTCTGGTAATTATTGGTTGTTGAGACAGGGAGTGTCATTTTCTTCAGTGCTGGAACCACAGGTAAGTTGCCCTTGCTCCATACTCTCCCACCAACACTCAAGCAAGTAACTCCAAGGACACTCAATAGGCCACACACACACACACACACAATAGGACACACACACACACACACACACAATCATAGGAGAGGAGAAACTGTTGAGAAGAGTTCTAGTAGAATAGGGAAAGTGATAAGAAAGAGAAATAGGTGTGAAAATAACCAAAATTCATTATCAGTATGAAACTGTCACATGATAAAATAAAATTTTAAATCTCTTCTACTGTATCACTTAACAATGTAGACCTCATATGAGATTTTTACCACAGAAATAAACTGCAGACAGTCAAACCCCAAAGTTAGTTTCACTGCTCTTGAACTGGGGTAGGGTGAGGTTCATGGTCTATTCAATCTTAGTTAATATATAAGACAATTAATGCCTCAAGGACAGTGACAAAATGATTTTATAAACGATGAGAAGAACTAATACTAAGACTCAATTCTTGCTTTTATTTCTAGCACTTCCCTAACTCCCTAACAAACAAAATCCAAATCTCCAATGATAAGACTTTTATTATCTTCCATTTTTTCACTGCCCTTTGAACAGAAAAGCCCTAACAATTTCCACACCCATTAGAGATACTGTTTGAGTCATTTTCTTCATTCTTTACCTCCTCCCAGTCTGGCTCAAGTACATGGGTCTCCATAATGTACAGTGTTCAATACAGTAGCCATTTGCCTTAAATGTAGCTACCATGACTGGGGAGTACAAGTTTTATTTAACTTTGGTGAATGTTTATGTTCAGCACAACTTGATAACTATAACTTCAGCCATTATGAGTTACTTCCTATCAGGTGAAATAAGACACTAATGCTAGAGCCACATGCCAAAAGTTCTTATGATTTCTAAAGACATTTTTCCAAACATCTCTTAAGTTCAATTATCAAAGGTCTCCTTCCAGAGTATGATGATCATCTTAAGAAATGGAACAATCATTGGCATTCTACTATGAGGCCTACCTAGTTTACTTAAGTTTTTAAAAACACAAAACACTACAATGTTCTTCTTAGGAAGTTTCCTGGGTCTTTTTCAATGTTTTTCTCTAGTATAGTCTTGTCTTAAACATTTAAAATTAAGAGCAAGTATAATGTGTAATCAATTCTACATGATGATAAAAATCACTGGTTGGAGAAACTGAAGAACCACACTATAAGCAGGGACTCACAGAGCACTTGGGACTTTTCTCCGTCCTCACCAGGAAGACTGAGACTCAGATACAGGACCTTACATAAGACCTCCGAGGTGGCATGCTTTCCTATTCCTCTCCAATGAAGCCATCCCAATGCACATTCAAATCCACTGAAGACCATGTTTGTTTCCATTTCTTTTCTAAACTAATGATGAACTGTAAGCAACTGTTAATGGTTTGCTAGCTTCTTTAGGATCAATTCTGATGTTTGGCCATGTCAGCAAAAAAGACAGCAAGAATTCTTAAAAAACAACAACAAAATACACAAGTACTCAATTCATATAAAAGATTAATTATGCTTTTAAAAGACAAAATCCCCTTTCTTCACTCCACTGAAGACTAAAAAGTACCCCATGCAATTTCTCTCTTCAAGATAATGCTCAAATTCTTCTTTCACAGTGAGCTGGAGATTTACCACTGAAAAATAATTTGTTTCTTACAGATGTCTATAGCTGTATCTAACTTTAACATACATTTAAGCCGTTCAAGTGCACTCACCCTTACTCTGCAGGCTCTGATTCAGCAGTCCTAATGTGAGGCCACTCAACACTCACCCACTCTTCAGGGAAGCAAGGTCTGTGGCCAGTCTGTACCAATTGCCTTGGGAATCTCTCTTTGCTTTTGGTATTATAATTATGTATACACAGCCCCTTTCTCTAAGTGAAGCACAGGTTTCTTGACAAAAGGGGCATCTATCCCAAGCACCTTTATCTCTAGCAAATGGAAAACAGTCACTCAAATGCTAATGCTATGGACTGACAAAGCTTCAAGTGCCTGGGATGAAGAGTTTCAGAATCAAAGGCAGACTAACAAGGGCGGGTGCTGGGGAAAGTGCAACTGCCTTTAACCCCTCCTCGCTCAGATGAGACAGCAGCGTGCTGTCCGCACTGGAAAGCTGTGCTTACGCATGCTTTTCCCAACACAGAAAATGAGGTGAAGAGTGTAGTCCCACAACCTGCTAAATAAAATGTTTGCAGAGTTTTTTTAGGAAAGTACAGAGCAAATGTCTACGTTAGGGGAAGTTAGAAGACTATCCTTTCTGAAAGCAAGATTCAACAAATAAGAAAATTACAGAATTATGATGCCCAATCTGTTTATCTTATAGACTTAATATTTTTGTTTATATTATTTATCCAAGATTATAGTGTTCAGTAAATGGGAGAGCTGAAACTTGCATGTAGATGCCCTGACATCCATTTTTCACATGAATAAACACCTTCAATTGTTCCTTACAGCTTGTTAGAACATTTATTCTCAATCACTGGAAGTGTTATCAGGTTTTTTAAAAGGATATATACTATGGACAGAAAAGATTCAGAGCTAGGAAGACAACTCAGAAAGTGAAGTGAGACCCTAGATGAACCCCAGGATCCACAAAGATATGGCACATGATAGCAATCCCAGCACTGCCAAGGTGAAGATAAAAGAAACCCTGGGCTCACTGGTTGGCCAGCCTAGCCTCCTTGCCAATATTCAGGCCAGGGAGAAGACTCTATCTCAAAAACAGAGAAGTAGATGGCTGAGAAATAACAACTAAGGTTATGGCCCCCACATACACACATAGAGAGAGAGAGAGAGAGAGAGAGAGAGAGAGAGAGAGAGAGAGAGAGAGAGAGAGAGAGAGAGAGTGTGAAAGGCTCAACTTTGCTCATAACCAAAGAATTGTAAATTCAAATTAGATTTCTCTTACTAAATTGACACATTTGCATGACCCATGAAAAACAGTTACAGGCTCTATTTTGAGATGTGTAATGAATGTCTTTCAATGTATACCTTTTGCACAATTTAAAACTCCATAAAACAAAATAACCAATAACCTGAGTATCTTGACAAAAGGTGAAGTAAATAAATCACAGGACATCAAAAGACTGAGGTACCAGAAAGAGACTTAACACCATGGCATGCAGTTTCGAAGCCTTATGTAACTGTGGCAATGAACATCTTCTCTAAGGCTTTTTACAAATGTTAATTATTACTAAATTCAGATTGATTTTTTTTTCAGAAGTGTATTTTGGCACCTCTTATCCTTAGGTCCACCACACAATCTAACACAGATGTAAGAGTCAATGTCTGTGTACTCAAGTACACGTGTGCACTTGTGTGTGCATATTTGTGTGTGTGCATTCAGTAGAGAAATGGAAGAGCAATAACTATAGTCAGGAAGATTTCACACAGAAAGAATATGCAAATCATCTGTACACCTATTAAAAGAAACAAGTTACATGAAATACCAGTGAGAAATGCCCACTCCTATTCTGAGAAGACTATAGAAAACTTTTTTTACATTGTTGGCAAGATGACATAATGGCAAAACCCCAATGTGGTGGCGTTTCACGACATCCGGTGGCAGCATGCATAAAGTTCCAAGTACTGTCCATTACCTTTTCTTTCTTTCTTTCTTTCTTTCTTTTTTTTTTTTTTTTTTTTTTTTCAAGACAGGGTTTCTCTGTATAGCCCTGGCTGTCCTGGAACTCACTCTGTAGACCAGGCTGGCCTCGAACTCAGAAATCCGCCTGCCTCTGCCTCCCGTGTGCTGGGATCAAAGGGGTGCGCCACCACGCCCAGCTTGTCCATTACCTTTTGACCACTGGCAACTTCACTTCACTTACAGGAATCTATCTCTAAGATACACTATCAAAATTGTATACACATAAGCTAATGTTTGCAGAACTATTTGACACAACAGAAAAAAATAGAAACAATAGTAATCTGAGAACACTACACAAAAGTGAGAGACCTAAGTTCAATCTCCAAAACCTCCATAAAAAGTCCAGTGTTGGCATTGTAACCTGGTCAAGAGCCAGCCAGCGGCTGGGAAGGTCCGAGGCTCCCGAGCCAGTCAGCTTAGTCTGGTGAGTAAGTCCCAAAAAGTAACGTTTTACTAAATGGACATGCCAGACTGTCTTCTGATACTCTGGTTTATACCCACAGCTTTGTGCTGCTCCTAGCCTCCTCAGAAAAGTTTCTTAAAGCTGAAGACAGCAGTTAATGCAGAGGCTCATAACTGGTCAAAGTGCCTATCATAATGATAGCGGAGCAGTAGTCAGTCCTGTCTAAAGATGGCATCTTATTGTCCCCTCCAAAGCTCAGGAAACACTGGGGAGAAAGGGATGGAAAGATTGTTGGAGCTGAACAATAAGGTGGTATGCCACAAAAAGATGTCAAATGGACACAAAAAAAGACTATTGTACTCATGAACTCACTGCTGTTAAGGTAACCTGCACAAGGCAGAGTCTATCAGCACTCCCTCAGGGTTAGGGGAGGTATTGGCAGCTAATGACTGCTGGGGGAGGGGGTGGCATTTTCATCAGTGGTGTACCCATCAAAAAGTTGCCCATGCTCATTCAACCAACCTTAACTAAACTCAGTGAGTCATACAGTCACACAGAAAAACACAGACACATGCACACATGCACACATGCACGCACGCACGCACACACACACACACACACTTTTAAAAGGCATTTTATTTGAAAGGAAACTTCTTGGAAAGAAGAAAAGAGACAGAAGAGAAGAGCAGATAATATGGGTGGAAATGACTGGAGCATATTATACATACACATATATGAAACTGTCAAAGAATAAAGTAATTAAGTTAAAATTCTTTAAACTATTGGTCCTGTGGAGGTTTGATGCCCCAGCGTAGGGGGATGCTGGAGCAGTGAGGTGGGAGTTGGTGAGTGGGTGGAGGAGCACCCTCATGGAGGCAAATGGGAGGAGGGAGAGGGACGATAGGATGGGGAGGTTGTGGAGGGGTAACCAGGAAGGGGGATATCATTTGAAATGTAAACAAATAAAATGTAAAAAAAAAAAATTCTTTAAACTAAAGTTTAAAAGTCAGACATGGGAAGGTTAGGATTCTGTGGTCAGTTAGCCTAGCCTAACTAGTCAGTTCAATGAACCAAACAAGTGAGAGATGCCCTCTCAAAAATCAAGGCAGACAACACCCAAAGTCTCTTCTGGCCTCCTGAATGCACATACACATGCAACCTCCAACACATAAACACACGCACACACTCACATGTGTACACATGTAGAACAGTTCCATCTCAACACCTTTAAGATAAAACTTGAAGCTGGAAAGCTATTTTTATAATTTTAAAGTGAAAAGTATGAATAATATATATAGTCTAATCAAACTAGAAAAATACATATATAGACATCAAAGCAAATGACTTACATTAGTTTTTTAAAAGAAATGGCCATAGAAGTAAAAAAAAAAAAATACTAAGTCTTCTTATATCAGCATAAGAGACAAAAATTAGAATTATCTTAACACAATTTGTCTGGTTCTGAAGATCATACGTTTTATATGATTATAAAGTAAATAATAAGTTTTTAGAATCCTGACTTGAAAGATAAATAAGCAAATTTAGCAATACATACTGAGCTAGTGGTTAAAAAAAAAAATCACAAAAACTGAATTACAGATTTCTATTAATAAAACAACAGAGAAACATCAAAACAACATTAAGAGGCTACAAATAGTAATACCAAGAATGTGAGATGCTCTGTATCTATATCTAAGTTACCAAGGGAAAAATGAGATGGGAAAGGAAGCTACAGACTTTAGCTTAGGCTGGTAGCTGATCAGTGGCACAGTGTGTGCTCAGGATGCTCAAGGCCCTGGGCTCAATTCCAGGCAGCCTAACGTTTTACAGGAGACACAGAAACCAACTCGCATGCATGGAGCTCATGTGGTTCCAATTTGAGTGACCAGTTTTTAAAATAAGACACAATTAGGAATATTTAACATCAAGTAGTATCTGAATACATTTGTAAGTGTCACAATAGTGTTTCGGGGGGAAATTAAACCAGTGCCTGGACTCTATGACATATAACTGGGGTACAGCCCAAGCAACTTTGTGTTGCTGTTTATTTGTCTGTTCTGAGATGAGAACAGAATCCAGGATACCCATGAACTGTGTTTTATTAAAACTGTCTCAACTAATTTTAAAGAGCAGCCCATAGTGTAACCCATAGGTTACATTTAAAAAGTTATATAAAAAGGATAAATAACCCACCTGCTATGAATCTAATTAAGGGCTTCCAATAGTATTTTTTTGAAGATTGAACACTTTTATTGTTGACATTAATGACTAAAACTGACACCTACAAAAATCTTAAAAATTAAACTCAGCAGACTCTACCAGTGTTTACTTAGCTCTCTAATTACTTAGCTTCCTAAACCAGGTACTATTTTCTTGGCTTCCTATACATATAGAAAAATAAAAAAACAAAAGCAACAGTAATGAAGGTATTAGCTTATAGAAGCCCAGGACTACCAGAGCTAGTAACAACCTAGAGTCTTAGAATCAAGAGATTAGTGAGATGACATCGTCAATAAAACAACTGGAATAAAGGGTTAAAATCTCTAAAGTTAACAGAGAATATCTGACACAACTCCATTCAGATTTATCCATCCCTCTCTTACCTCACATTTTCAAAACTTACACACGACCAGCGCAGAGAGCACAAGCTAGGGAAGGTAAGCAGAAAAGAAACCGCTTCAGTTCTCAAGCAACCTGTCTCTGACACAAAGGAGAGAGGGCCAATAGCACTCAATGAAAGAGTCATCACAGAGTCTGTGGTTTGATGCCCATGCAGGAAGGCTTTCAAGGCATACAGTGATGTAGTCTAGAATACTTTTTTTCCCCCTAGAATACTTTTGAGATAAGGGGAAAAAAATTGTCATTTGATTCCTGAAATTTAGTGTTATAACTTCAGCTATTATTTTATGATCCCTACATATTTAAGAAGGTCTTAGTAGGTCTTTAAAACTGAGGTAGAGTGCTTCTTACTATGGTAAGAGGATATATGGATGTTGAGAGCCAACCACTTAAGGGAAAAAATGATGACCTAAGCTAAACGGGAGCTGGAGTTTTCTATGTCTGCCTGTGAAAGGCATCAAGTTGAAGCCTGAAGGGAACTCAGAGGATTATTCATTAGACAGGTGGGATACTGAGTAAGCAGGTTCCGTCACTGTGACTGAATTAGCAGTCAGACAGGCTACACACTGTTGAGATTAAACCAATGCTCTATGAATATTTGCTAAGCTAGTTTAAGACGAGTTTAAAATGATTAGAACTAAGTAAGCAAATACTATGCTCACATGGGCGCTAACTTGACTTGTGCTTCTGGTTTATGAGAACTTCTGAGGCTTTGCTTTCAGACCATTCATCTTCACAGGAGTTCTCTGAAATGGCTTCTGGGCTTCTTCTGGTCCTATCATCTATCTTTGCTTGGAAAGACAAACACACAATGTGTTTTTAACTAGACTTTAGGAAAATGTAGGCTTTATTGGAGAAGAAATCTTCACTTAGGTATTTAACAGGGTTGATAAATTCTCTAGAAAAAGTCTGTGTTACTTAGAAATAAATGTCCTCATTCTGTTTGGTTTTGTTTGTTGGTTTTTGAGACAGGGTTTCTCTGTATAGCCTTGGCTGCCCTGGACCTCACTCTTCTTAAACTTAGCTCTAGTGACATTTTCCTACAGAAATGTTTCAATGTTTCAATTTCTTAAGAATGTTGATCTTTGAACTTCTCAGTCACCTAAAAATAATTTCTAACAGACAACTCTTTTTAAGGCTGAGGAAAAGATTAGTAATTAGTATCCTTAAGAAGTATATGGCCTCTTATTAATGCAACAGTTCTAGAAGGTGCCACAGTACATAATAACACACATACACACACACACACACAGAGAGAGAGAGAGAGAGAGAGAGAGAGAGAGAGGAGGGAGGGAGAGACAGAGAGACAGAGAGTGACAGAGACAGACAGAGAGAGAGAAGAGAGAGAGAGAGATCCTCTATATAGAAGTAATTTACTGCTATATACTTACAAGTGCTAAGAAGACATATGTGGCCTCGTTTATACACAACTGTAGCCTTCAGAACTATTTTCATTTCATTTAGTTTACACTACTTTATTTTGAAAAAAGCAGAGTATTATATATAGCTTTTTAAAAAATGGCTTTCAAGCCATAATGAGAATGAAAAGTATTTTAAGTGCAGACATTAAACTTTTTATGTGATACGGGGGAATACACACTACAAATTAAGAAATCTATTTCTAGACTCAGTTTCGCCTGTAACCAACTACACAGCTTCTTGCAAGTTAATTATTATTCTTAAGCTGTGAAGAAAGTAATTTATATTCAATGATGCTAATCTTAGCTTTCTAAGAATCTACCACAATTCAAGTATTCTCAAATGCTGTCATTACGGTCCAATTAAATTCCTCTCATGTTCACATATGGAGTTAGACCTTCAGTTTTTGTCTCAATTTGACCTTAAGAAGAGGCCAAGTAAGTTGCATACTCAAGATAGACTTCAGAAGAAGAACTGGGGGAAGATTCTTTTCTAAGATGGGATGGTGTTGGGCAGGCAGGGAAGTACCAAGCACCTAGGTATGCAGGAGAGCTGGTTATTCTCCAGTTCAGAGCACTGACCAAGATTTATGTATGCTTCTAGGGTGCAGAGGTTGCAACAAGGCTAGCAGGAGGCTCTAGCAGAGCCTGTCAGATAATCACATCCTCCACCTTTTCAAATTCCTATTCTCCCAGTCGACACCAAACCAGACTCCAGTTCCGGGTTTCCAACCAATCACATTAAGCCACAACAGAGGGCTTTGCCAGCCGGTTTCAAGGATCCAGAGAGAGATTCACACGACCCCAACACCTGTCGGCTTCTAACGCCCCTCCATGTGGGAGAAAACATTAGGTGTACCCTAGGTCCCTTAGGATTCTGGTGCCCCAAGCAGGTCCTCAACGTCCACAAAACTGAAACGAACTCCAGGGGCCTCAGCGGTGACCTCCCTCCCACGGATCACTCACTCCCCCCAAGGCGAATTCTCCTATTTGCAGGTTCCAAGCCCTGACTGTGCTTTCGCAGGCCTTGTGGACCGCAGGCTTAAGGAGCCAAAAGAACGGCCAAAGTGAAGGTAGTGCCCGGGGGTGCACGCCTCGCCAGCGGAGGAGAGTCGAGGCAAGCAGGGGGCTGCACCGTTCCCCCTCGCGGAGGGCGGGAGGCGTTCAGGGACACAGTCGGAGGGTTTGTCACCCCGACATACACTCACCAGGAGCAGCAAGGAGCATCTGAGGTCTGCTAAAGACAGGAAGACCGCAGGATTCATGGTAACGACGGGGTCGACGGCGGGGTCAGGAGGTGGCGGCTGGGACTGGACCGGGCTAGAAAAGGGCTGGGCTCCGGGGCCGGCGGCAGCGGCACCTCGTCCTCTCGACCCGGAGCTCCAGCGGCGAACACCCGGGACAACTTCCAGAGAGGCCTCTCACGCCCTCACTTCCGGGTCCTGCCCATCTCGAAGCACGTCGGGAAATGTAGTCCATACTGTAGTTTCATTGACCATGTCATCGGAGAGCTGGGACTCTCTTTCCCAGTAAGCCCTGTGCCCACGACGGCCAAGCCATCTGTGCGCGGGGCTCTTCGGGATTGGAAGGGACCGCGTACCTCTGTGCCTCCGGGACGGGAACTACAATTCCCAGAGGGCTGTGCAGCCTGGAGCCCCAGGCTACTTCTTCAGAGCTCCCGGGCTCTAGTGTCCTGGGGTCTGTTCCTGTGGGCGCAGTGGCCTGGCTTGGCGGTAGGGGCGGCCCCGTGAGGGTTGTGCCTCCTGGGGCGGCCCCGGGACGCCATTCTTGGAGTCAGGGGTGAGTAGGAAGCGGTCCAGCATCGGCGGCTCGGGTAGGATGGAGAGCACCGCCCCGGGCTGCTGCTGCGTTTTCTTGGCCCGCCTGATCTGAGGTGTGGCCTGAGCCTCCATCCCTGGCCTCCAAGCTGCTGCCTCTTCTTTCTGTGCTACTTCCTCCGTTATATAAGGAGAATCACCACTGGGGCTTCGGTCAATCACTTACCCAGGGTTGTTTCAGAGGGTCCGTGAAACGAAGAGAACAGGGATGGGAAAGCATGCTGTAAACTGTAAAGCGCAGTGCCCAAGTGGCCGTGACCACTTCTTACAGTACAATTACGAAGTAACCAAGTAATAAAGGATTTTAACTTGGTGTATGGTAGCTTTCCAGAATCTTCTGTGAACATCCAGCTAGATCCACGTGCCTGGAAAGTTAGCCACATCATCACTACTTAGGAGGCATTCTTCATTTGTGATTCTCCCTACTCCAGTTCTTTGCTTCAGCCTTCCTGCTGCCTGAAGTGGCCTTACCCTTTTTCTTTCTGGCTTGCCATCTCAAGTGTCACCACTTCTGACATTTGATTCCCCTGACATCTGTCACAGTCACCAAATCTTTCTTCCTAAGCAGAATTTCTTTTTTCTGTGTGTGAGCTCAGCACCACTACGTTTGCATAGCAGTAATTAGAGTGTTTATTGCACAGGCTTATTTTATAATTATTTAATGATGATGATACATTTTAAAGCACTAACAAAGTGGCTTTGATTTCTTTCTATAAAAAATTATTTATTGGGGTGGGGACAACAAGGAAATGAGCATCTCTGCTAAAGGAGAAGAAGGAGGAGGAGGAAGAGGAGGAGGAGGAGAAAGAAGAAGAAGAAGAAGAAGAAGAAGAAGAAGAAGAAGAAGAAGAAGAAGAAGAAAATGATGAAGAACTAGCAACAGCACCTAGAGGAATGGCTTTCCCAGGGAGACAAAATTAAAGTGTAGTGGAGCCAATACTTAAACCCACTATTTCCTAAGGCAGTGGCCTTATCAATGTAACATTCATCATGTTCTCTGACCAAACCCAAGTTTCATTAAAATAAGAAATTGATAAACAGTAGGATTGGTTATGGTGGTATATGCTTGTCCTCCCAGCACTTGAGAGGTTGAGATGGAAGGATCAGGAGTTTAAGGCCAGTGTGGGCTACATAATAAATTCCCAGGCAACCTAGTCTTTGAATTTCAAGACCCTATCTTTCAAAAAATAAAGGGAGAGAAAAGAAAGAAAAGAAAGGAAGGAAGAAAAGAACAGAACTCATTATTCCCTGAAGCTAAACTTTGGTCTGATTTACCCTTTGGACTTGAGACTCACCCATGACATTTCATAGCTTTCACTTAGCACCAGCTGAATACCTATTACTGTGCTGACTGCTAGAATTGTGGTTAAGCAATATAATTATTAAAGAAATAGAAATAACTATTTTAACATTTTTCAAAGTAGCAAGTAAGGTTTTTTTGTGGTCTAGCAGGCCTAAAACTCTGTTCACGTTGGATCCACAATGATGTTTTAGAATTCAGAACAGTACCTAGAATAGTTGGCACTCTACTTGTTAAATAAACAGTTAACCGTTTTAATTTTTCATATTTACTAAGATCTAAAGACACTCTGTGATCATTAACACAACTGAGCCAGGAACTCAAATGTAGTCTACTTTCACTTCACTCATTGTTTTGTAGTCTCTCAAGTGATTTTGCTACAATCCTACATGACACTCTTCGTTCTACCATGTCAGACATGCTCAGACAAAACAGAAGTGGCTCCCAACACTTCTGGTTTTTTGTTTTTTTTTTTTTTTGCCAGATGTTTACTAACATTGTCAGCAAATTAAATGAAAAGCTAACCTTTACTATAATTTACTATTTTCTAAATTAGAACAATTCAATAATCCTTGTCAGTTTCGAAAGAACTACGTCAGAAACATATGCAAGCATGTTTAAGGCTTTCTACAATGTCAGATTTTAGTAAATGACAATAAAATCACAAAGTATAATGGTTCCAATGGTAGCCTTTTGCTAGCTAATCCCACCTACTTTGGTAATCTGGCCAGGGCATATGTAGTTTGTTTTTTTTTTTATTCTGATCTCAATTACTATTATTAACTCTCATATCAAAATGGCACACAGTAAATATGCAGATATGTGGTTTATAGAATGAATACAATGTAAAGAAGCTATGACAGTGCAAGCTCAGGAGTGGGCTGATCAAAAATTCAAGCATATTCTGTCTTGATAAGTAACAACCCTAAAACAGTTTTAGAGCAAGCCGTTGGCTGTTCAAATCAGACCACAAGAGAGTCAGGGTAGAGGGCAAAGATGTAGTTGGCTGCAGAAACAAGAGGACAGAACCAGATTAGAAGAGGAATAGTGGATTTGGGTCCAGACAGGCTCATAGGTGGATGGGCAGATAGCAGTCAAGTAGGCCAAGTCAAACACCCAGGGACCCAGCTGACCCTCAAGGAAAGCTAAGAACTGTGCTTGCCAGTCCTTAGTGCACACATCCACTAGAACTCAGAAGATAGTCTGGTGGGGGGTCATTGCCCCTGCGTTGCTGGGTGTCTTCCACCCCATGGTTAGGAAGTTACAACCCACCCTTGGTCTGACATGTCCAGTAAGTGGCTTCCTTGGTATGATTTTAATATGCTCATATCCTCCCATGGTCTCAGTATACCTTGAAAAGTGTATAGGATGCCGCCCTCTCTGTTCTCAGGAGTAAGTCATTGATCAGTCTGTGCTTCAGTGGTAGCTGGGCAGGAGTTAGTGTTTTACTTCCATCCAAGAGCACAGTCATCATCTACCCTCAAAACAGAGTTCAAAAGCAGCTAATAAAGTGGAGTGTCTCAGGACCAGGCACAGGCCGAAAACCCTCCATTTTACTCAATATGGAGTAACTTAAAGCAGGACGCTGGCTAACCTCAACAAGTATTGTATGGAATCATATGACCTTCGAATGTATTAATCTTAGAAGTCAATGTGACTTTTAAACTCTATGCCTAATGGAAATGTCATCTTTTCTCATTCCTTGAGAAAGATCTCTAAAGAGCCCAATTTTCTAATCTATAGTTAAGCAAGTTGTACAGAAGCCATCCAATTTGCCATGTCAGCAGTTGTAGAAGTAGGAGTGAGTTTTTAAGTCCTATTTAAATATCTATAATAAATCATATTTGGCACTCACAAGACAGGTTTGAGAAGTATTTCTGCTTGTACTCACTGTACTCAATTTCTGTTTCAGGTCACTAGGATTGTGGAGAAAACTATGAACATATCCGAGGATGTACTCTCTACGGGGTCCTCATTAGCATCTCAGGTTCATGCCGCTGCAGTTAATGGAGATAAAGGTGCCCTTCAGAGACTCATTGTTGGTAAGCAGTCCCCTGTAAACTTAGATGCTGTGTCTGACTGGAGAAATGGTTTATTTGGTAAAGTTGTCTGCCGCACAAGCATGAGGACCTGAGCTGAGAAGCCAGTGTGGTATATCTGTAATGCCAATTCTGATGTGAGGCAGACAGGAGGATCTTTACAACTCATGACTGGTCAGCCTGGCTGAATTGATGAACTCAAGGTTCAGTGCCTGTGACATAGCTTAGCAAGTGAAGGTACTTGCTGCCAACCTGAGGACTTGAGTTGGATTCCTGAGACCTATCTGGTGGAAGGAGAAAAACAACACCTGCAAGTTTTCTGACTGCCGCATGGATATTATACCACACACACACACACACACACACACACACACAAAACTCCTGCAAGTTCTCTGACTGCTGCATGGGTATTATACCACACACACACATTCAAATATCAAATGAATATATAAATGTAATTTTTTTTTAAGGAAAAAGGTAGAGAGCAATTGAAGATGGGACCCAGTGCTGACTTCTGGCTTCTGCATGTACGTGGTTACATATACAAATAACAAAGAAATGCAAACTAATAAAAACAACTCTGTTCTTAGGGAGTTTATTGATCATTTAAATTTATAATACACTTAAACATTTAAAAATATAGTAGTTATATTTTATTCCAGTGCTTGGACAAGAAAGAAATTAAATCCTGAAGGTTCACAACACGGATTAGGATGAAGCAAAAATTACTTGGTAAATTTACTATACAATATAGTCAAAGTATTTAAGTTTCTAGGGAGAACATTTTGTTCTAGCGAGAACAAAATGAATATTGTACAGAATTAAATCCAAAATGGCTAAAAAACTTCAAGAATTGTCGAAAACCCCAACCCACATAATCACAAGTCTCAAAAGAGAACAAATTGAATGAAAATAAACATTATTTGTAATGTTAATAGATGTTACTGTTTGATGAGGGCATGATTGATTACTTGGGCAGTAAATTTGAGAATACTTGAACCTTCATTCTTGTTTCTTTAGAATAGTTTCAGTTTACACCCCCACATTTCCCACCTGTGAACTCTAACCTCTTGCACACCTCAAGGGTGTTTCTGTTCGTTGGGACTTTTCTCTATACCCTCTATTACCCGGCTCCCCATCACCACCATTTTGCTTTGTTCTCTACTACTAAACAAAGTCTTACTTCTTTAAGGATGAAATAAATGGTCTCAAATTTTGTATGCACTACAAACATTCCTCTCCCTCTTTCAGACACATTATTCTCACTTCACCTCAAGTTGCCTGTATCCATAGTTCCTCCTTGGAACTTGATGTCTGGGGCCTTCACATCACTCGTCTGAATGTTCTGTCACTGAACTAAAACACTTCCAGATCACTTACTGATGAAAAGCCTCCCCGAGCCTTCCAACCTATTATCTTCCCTAGTTTTTAACCATCAGTTTCTGTTTGTCTGTCTCCCTAGTCAGCTTGACTACTTAGTCTACTATTAAAACTTTCTCCTGGAAAAATTCACATTTTTGCTCACATCCTGTTTTACCTAGCTATCATACTTCCAAATCTGGATGGACCTAATTTATATACCCTTGACAACTCCAGAGCAGCCAGTCATAGCTTGAAAATGTATATATACTATGACTATTTATGATCCCTGCTTCAGAAATTGCTCTACACTCAACTGCCTGTCATACTACAGTCCTCTGTTGTGAATGCTTGGTACCTTCTTGTCTGCTGAAACCTCAGCTCTCTGCTGCTCCTCCTCCTTCTTTTCTCAGATCATACCTTGTGATCCCTAGAGAAAAGGAGGCATTAAGTAGGAACTCCCTCATCTTGTAGAATGATATCTACAAATCTCCCTATATTTGTACCTATCCTCTTCTTTTTTTCCTGACAAAATGGAAAATATTCAGCTTCTTTTCAAAGGCCAGTTCTTCTTGCCAAGTTCTGTATTCTGACCATCTCTTCTTCCCAGGGAATTTACTACACTTTGTTAAACTTCTGATGATATCTTCAACCTTTTTTTTTTGTTCTTCTATTAGAAATTTTCCCCAATAACATTTAAATGTGCTGTTGTTGCTCGTAGTTAGAAACACCATCTCTGTCCTTTTATCTACCTGTACATATTGCTATATCTCTCAGCTTGCCCTCACAACTATAGATGCACAGCTAAACTGCCACAGCTGTAAATTGAGTAAGTCAGACATAAAATCTTACTCATCATGAAAGTACGAAGGTACTCGGGGTAGATAGAAATCTGTGCTTCACACAGTCGAGCAGAGCTGCTGCCAGAGCGTGGCTCTGCAGAACTCAGCATTGGCATGGTCTGCTTGGTGCTTAGAAGGCAGACACCGTCTTTGCAGTGAAAGTCTAATTTTCAGAGAGAGTGAGTGCAAAGAATAATTTATGAAGGAGGTAGACTAAAATTAAGGACAGAATCATACACTAGGATGAGAGGCTGAAGAAACAGCCTTTTCCAGGATAGTGCGATGTCTCATTGAAAACCAGAGTACACAGTCCAGACAAGCAAACTAAGACGTAACCTCCATCAAAGTTAAAGAGCAGTACGTTGTTATTAGCCCAGCAGTCACTTTAGTACTTTGCCAGTGTTGGTTAGAGACAGCATTTCATTTAGCCCAGGCTGACCTCAAACTCCCTTGTCCTGATGATGATGCTGATCCTGATCGTCTGCCTCCTACAGGCTGACCCCTCCTTTTGCTCATTCTTTTCTCTTTTTGAGAGTCAAGTCCAGGATTTGACACATGTAAATATTTATCATGTCCCTATACCCAGCTTGGCTTTATAATAATCATACTGTAGTTTTGCCCTTTTTGAATTTGCCCTGACTGTTTCAGCTCTGCTTGAGTTGAAAAAAAAAATGTCTGTATGCTTACAGTCTCTCCTGGCTTATAAACGCTTTCATTTCTTGTCATCATGCTTGAAACAACGTTTAGAAGGCTGCTTGTACCTCTTTGCCCCTCCAGCCTCTCCTTGCACAAGTTGTTTCTTAGGAAAACTTGCTTTCTCTCCATTTCGCAAGTCTGCCAAGCCCTTTTCCATCTCAAGGCTTTTACCTGCTATTGTCTGTCTGCCTAACTCTCAATCACCTTCATGCTCTGTGCCATAAAGCTACTTCTTCAAAGAGAACTGCTCCGACAATCCAGTCTCACTTCAATCTTCACATTACATCCTCTCCTGGCACTCCATAGGCTTCCATCATAGAGAGTATATAAATGACTCTTGTAATGTCTTTCTCTTCCACATAATCTAGTGACTTCTGTAAGAGTAGACTGAATATTTAATTTGTTACCATATCTAGCACAGTACATGACACATAGTAGGCATGTGAGAAATATTTGTTGAAGAAATGGATAAATATTATAACTGTTATTTAATTATCTTTTCTTCCCAGTAGTCTATGACAACCTTAAGGGCCAAGACTAAAATTGAATTGAGTTAAATTAAATTGAATTGAAAGACAGACTGAGGCAAAATTCCCTGAAGTGGAAAAAACTTGAATCACAGTACCTCAAGAAAAAAAAAAAAGAACCCTGTAAAATGACTTCTTCATTATTTTAATGAAAAATAAAATATTCAAAAAGAAAACAAAATGTGTGGTTATGTTAGTTCATTCATAAAAATTAACTAAATGTATCATTGTAAAACTTGAAACTTTTATATAACTTAATATACCCAAAAGAAAATTCTTAAAAACTAAAAAACATAACATGTAACAAGTATAGAGCTAATATAAATTCCTTGCAAAATAAAAAATAAAAAAATAAAAATAAAAAAACAAAAAAATAAAATAAATACATAAATAAATAAATTCCTTGCTTGATCCCTATGTTTTCTGTCACCTTGGCCAAGAAACTCCTGGCTTGTTGTTATCTGAGGGACACTGCTGGTCTTTTCCTCATTGTGCCATTGTGTTTTCTGTACATGCAGCCACACCTTTATTCTGTGGCATTTCCCAACTTCTGTATGTTCATGCTAAAATATCTGTTCTGTTCGATCTTAAATTCAGTCTATTTTAAACATCTTTTTACATACCACATGTTTGATGATCGCTACATATGTGCTATTTCTCTTCCTTACACTAGTGTCATAGTACTACTGATGAATTATTTTTCTTGGATCTTTGTTCACCAGCTGCTCAGTGACTTCATTCACTTTAGCATTTTCTGTTTTCCCATCTCTGTTTCCATGGAGAAGTATGCCAGGATGCGTTTGCCTCCATGGAAACGGATGACTGTCTCTTTCTACTCACACAACTAATTAAATCGAACCCTTTCTGAGCAGCCCATTGTCCTGGAGGAAACTGAAGAGGCCTTCTCTGAGTGAAACATCTTTTTAGTAGCAGTCCTTGCTGTTGCACCTAACAAATGACTGCTCTAGCATTTTCTACTTCCTAGCTCACCCACTGACCCATCTCTCTGGCTCAGCTACAGCTTTTATTACACTGTCCACCTTCTGATCAAGCATAATTTCTCTGAATCATTGCCCCACTTAGCATCTCTGAAGAAGTTGGATATGGAATGAGCCCTGTAATTGGCAGAGTCCGAGTACTATTTCAAGTATTTCTTCCTTTACCTTAAATTAATATAAAGTTTTATAAAATATAAAGTGGTTATAACAAAATATTTAATGATTTATATTTTATAAATGTGATTATTAAAGCATAGTTGTCCTTGTGCCAACAGATCCAACTAATTGAAGATTGGAGATTTTGGGGGAAAACTTGTCTATACTGTACAATGTACAGTGTATTTTGTCTTTTTCCTCTAGACAGTATTCTAAAATGACTCTGGAACATTTTCATTGTATTAGGTATTATAAGTAATCTAGAGATAATTTAAGAAATATGGAAGAACACTATGTCAGTACGATATACTTATAAAGGACTTGAGCATCTACAGATATTGGTAACTAGAAAGGCCAGAGCCATTCTCCCCTGGACACCAAAGGAAGACTGTGTACATGATTATACTTGCTAGTATTAGTAATAAAATTAGCTAGCCTTCATAGTCATGGTTTATGTATCAATCACTGTGTTATGTATTTTGTAACTCATCAACAAATTTAACAATACATTCAAAGAGTTTTGGGAACTCTTATTAGTTATTTCATAGGTAAGGAAATTGAGAGGTTAAAATTATTTGTCCTATATGTAGCAAAACTGAGAGTGCAGCCAGGAAGTTTGTGTCTAGAATCTGTACTTCTAACTAGTAACCTATGGAACTTCACTGTATGTTTCTGCACACACATGTACTTCCATACTTAAATATAGAGAATAAGGGAGGAAGAACAGTCTAGCCTTAGGCTTTGCTGATGAACTGAATGGTTATCTAGATTGAATTTGTCTTAACATTATGTTTGGGGGAGGGTGGGGGGTGAACATGCCTGTGTGCATATGCACAGCAGGGTGCATGGACCATAGACTCTTTGGGCAGTGTTGTAAAGCTTGTAGACCTATCCTCAGAAAAGAAAAATAGATCTGAAATAAAATCTACAGGACTCAAAAGGAAAGCCAATAGATTGCCATATAGTTATAGCATAACTTCTGGAACATATTTAACAGCAAAATCCAAGGGACAAGTCTCCCAGATGTGGCAATTCTGAAGTAGTCGTGGGTGCAAGAGATTTTTTAAGATGTTTGTAATGATTATAATGGAAAAAAATACTTAGACTCATGTTATAAACCCTGGAGTACCCTCAATGACAGCAAATGCCTTCCCTAGACTGACAGTATGAAGAATGGGGGAGATAAGTGAAGGCAGATGAAATGAGGCAACCATGATGTCAGTGAAGGTGACATGCTAGAACAAGCAGCAGCATATCATTGGGGATTGTTTATTTTGCAGGGCAGTGCTGTGATAGAGCAGTTGTGGATTGGCACAACTGTCACTACTAGTGATGGCATTCTTCTCAGTTAGAGCTGGAGCTCAGGTTTCCTCACCGGCCAGCCACTAGCCACTCAGATTCTGCTTCGTCAACTAGCCTTGCAATTACCGAGTGAGATCAGCAGTGACTTCCTGACACAGTTCCACTAGGCCTTCTGAGCTGTGCTCAAATGCTGCAGGTCAGCCCCAGCTGAACAAGCCCCAATTGGTCATGGAAGAAAAGCCATCTCCACAGCTGCCAGAATAATTAAAACCACCGTAAGGCACACTAGCCAGCCGCTTCTATGTTGTATGTCCCTGAGAATGGCCAGCCTCTCTCAAGTCCCACCTCCATAACAACATGTCAATGTTACTTAAAATTCCCAGGCACCAAAATGCTTTGTCTCCAAACTATTATCATTGTGTAGACTTGATCAGTGTTGGTTAATGTTATAATTGAAGAAAATAGAAAGAGATTAGGCTAAGTAGATAAAGGCCTCTCTCAGGTACTTTGTTTGGGCCCCAAACCCCTGAACCTCATTACTCAGAAACTAGCCAGAAAGTCATTATGTGTGCCCCACCCTATCCCATCCCCCAAGTGACTCAAGGCAGGACCCACAATGTTTTTTTCAGTAGTGAATAAAAGATGTATACTTTCAATTTCCTCAAATAGACAACTTTTGCCTCAAAGGCACAACACATTGAATGGTGGTGGCATAACCCAATTAAGTCTTCCCTTTAGGGAAATATAACCACAGTTAAACAGAAGCAAAGTCTGTCAGGGATTGAAGTCAAGTGTGAAGTTTTTTCTGTATCACAGGAGACAAAGGAGGAGGCAGCTCTGAGCCTAAAGAGTTCTCCCCTAAGTAGTAGAAGAATGTGTTAGCCCCCTGGTGCTGGCTTCACATTGACTCTGAGGAGCCTAATCAATTAGGCCTATGCCCTATGTAGTGATCCCTTGATTTACTTTATTTATTCTCTTTTTTTTTCAAGATGGGAAATCTGAAAAGTTTATTCTGATCATTAATCAGCCCCTTTAATTAAGCACAGTTATATGCCATCATCATTGCTGTAATTATTGATTAATCTTTCTACTATTAATTAAAAGTCTTTTTAAATTTTTTTCTTTTTTATTGGATATTTTCTTTATTTACATTTCAAATGTACTTTATTATTCTTGTGACAACAGTTCTTAGTTAGGTTTGCTTTCTTGAGCTTCCAAGGAGAAATCATATTTTAAGAAGAATTATAATATAACGTTGTCATCTGAATACTTTTGTTTTTTATGGAACCCTAGCAATTATTAACACCTGTAGATTACCCCTTTCCCATGAAAGACAACTGAAAACTAGCCTTACTACAGCATATTCTTTATAAACATTACCCTGCTATCCAGGGCTCAGACTAATGAAATAATCCTGCACACTTAGGCTACATTTTAGGTCTGTCATGAGTCTGGGGTAAAATGAGACTTTACCTATAAATGAAGTATAGCTCTGTGGAATCTCTGGATTCAATATTGAAGACCCTCATGGAGAAAATAACTAGTAACATGACTTTTTCATAGATACTTCTGTTGTCAGACATGTTAACTCAAAGGTAAAACTTGCTTCCCTCTTCAAAACATAAAAAGACAACATTCCTCCTATAGGAAATATATGCAACCTGGCTGTACTTGAATATTTGAATTTCAAACAGTGACCTTTTTGTTTTGTTACTAATATGCACGGAAATGGTAAATTATTTGAGAAGTTGTTGTACTTTTTGGGTCTCAGTACACCCAGGATTAGAATATGTGCTTAAGTCTTTTTAAACACTAACACAGTAGTGGAAGGGACAAGCTCATGAGCCTCATTCATAAGCAAAGAACTACAGTCAGCCAAGGAAGGCTGAGGTGGGGAGAAATAGTTCTCTCAGGGAACACTACACCAACTGGATAGCCAGTGGGAAAAAAATAGCACCAAAACCATGCACATAAGAGTAACATTCTATGGACTGAGCAGGTTGTATTTATATTTTTAGGAAACATACAACACACACACACACACAACTAAAGAAGGCCATGAATATGAAAGAAAGCAAGAGTTAGGGTACATGGGAAGGTTTGAAGAGAGGAAAGGAAAGGGGAAAAATCATATGTTACAATCTCAAAAAGTATATTTAAGAAAAAAAAATCTATCGACCCAGCCCGGGAGGGAGTTGCCAGAGCATCTGTGGGTGACATCTTGGTTTCCAGATTCTGCCAAGACTAGTCTGTGCAGGTGAGAGTGTGGACTACAGAAGCTGACAACTTCTGGGACAGGTGGGAGCCACAGAGCTTCTGAGGCAGACCCCTTTTTGGGCTCCAGACATCTGGGCACCTTCCCTGCCAAAAGAGAGGTGTCTGCCCTGCCCAGGATGGCTTTGCCGGAGTACCTGAGGGAGCCATCTTGTTCCCTGGATCCCTCTGAGACTGGTCTGCACAGTTGAGAGTGTGGACTACAGAAGCTAACAGCTTCTGGGACAGGTCCTGTTTCAGGCCTTCATCTTCTGGCAGGAGGCAAGTCCGAACTCCAGATGTCTGTGCACCTTCCCTGAAAGAGAGAGCCTGCCTGCAGAGAGTGCTCTGACCACTGAAACTCAGGAGAGAGCTAGTCTCCCAAGTCTGCTGGTAGAGAATAACAGAATCACGAGAGGAACAAGCTCTAACCAGAGACAACTATAAGAACTGACTCCAGAGATTACCAGATGGCGAAAGGCAGACTTAAGAATCTTACTAACAGAAACCAAGACCACTCACCATCATCAGAACCCAGCACTCCCACCTCAGCAAGTCCCAACACACCCAAAAACCTAGACTCCGATTTAAAGGCATATCTCATGATGATGGTAGAAGACATCAAGAAGGACTTTAATAACTCACTTAAAGAAATACAGGAGAACACTGCTAAAGAGTTGCAAGTCCTTAAAGAAAAACAAAAAAACACATGCAAACAGGTGATGGAAATGAACAAAACCATACTAGACCTAAAAAGGGAAGTAGACACAATAAAGAAAACCCAAAATGAGGCAACGCTGGAGAAACCCTAGGAAAAAAACCTGGAACCATAGATACGAGCATCAGCAACAGAATACAAGAGATGGGAGAGAGAATCTCAGGTGCAGGAGATTCCATAGAGAACATCAGCACAACAATCAAAGAAAATGCAAAATGCAAAAAGATCCTAACTCAAAACATCCAGGAAATCCAGGACACAATGAGAAGACCAAACCTACGGATAATAGGAGTAGATGAGAATGAAGATTTTCAATTTACAGGGCCAGCAAATATCTTCAACAAAATTATAGAAGAAAACTTCCCAAACCTAAAGAAAGAGATGCCCATGAACATACAAGAAGCCTACAGAACTCCAAATAGACTGGACCAGAAAAGAAATTCCTCCCGACACATAATAATCAGAACAACAAATGCACTAAATGAAGATAGACTATTAAAAGCACTAATGGAAAAAGGTCAGTAACATATAAAGGCAGGCCTATCAGAATTACACCAGATTTTTCACCAGAGACTATGAAAACCAGAAGATCCTGGACAGATGTTATACAGACCCTGAGAGAACACAAATGCCAGCCCAGGCTACTATACCCAGCCAAACTTTCAATCACTGTAGATGGAGAAACCAAAGTATTCCACAACAAAACCAAATTCACACATTATCTTTCCATGACTCCAGCCCTTCAAAGGATAATAACAGAAAAAAACCAATACAAGGACAGAAACCACGGCCTAGAAAAAGCAAGAAAGTAATCCTTCAACAAACCAAAAAGAAGACAGCCACAAGAAAAGAATGCCAACTTTAACAACAAAAATTATAGGAAGCAACAATTACTTTTCCTTAATATCTCTTAATATCAATGGACTCACTCCCCAATAAAAAGACAGACTAACAGACTGGCTACACAAACAGGACCCAACATTTTGCTGCTTACAGGAAACCCATCTCAGGGGAAAAGACAGACACTACCTCAGAATGAAAGGCTGGAAAACAATTTTCCAAGCAAATGGTCTGAAGAAACAAGCTAGAGTACCCATTCTAATACCTAATAAAATCGACTTCCAACCCAAAGTCATCAAAAAAGACAAGGAGGGGCACTTCATACTCATCAAAAGTAAAATCTTCCAAGAGGAACTCTCAATTGTGAATAACTATGCTCCAAATACAAGGGCAGCCACATTCATTAAAGACACTTTAGTAAAGCTCAAGTCACACATTGCACCTCACACAGTAATAGTGGGAGACTTCAACACACCACTTTCACCAATGGACAGATCATGGAAACAGAAACTAAACAGGGACACAGTGAAACTAACAAAAGTTATGAAACAAATGGATCTAACAGATATCTACAGAACATTTTATCCTAAAACAAAAGGATATACCTTGTTCTCAGGACCTCATGGTACCTTCTCCAAAATTGACCATATAATTGGTCACAAAACATGCCTCAACAGATACAAAAATATTGAAATTGTCCCATGTATCCTGTCAGATCACCATGGACTAAGGCTGATCTTCAATAACAAAATAAATAATAGAAAACCAACGTTCACCTGGAAACTGAACAACACTCTTCTCAATGATACTTTGGTCAAGGAAGGAATAAAAAAAGAAATTAAGGACTTTTTAGAGTTTAATGAAAATGAAGCCACAACATACCCAAACTTATGGGACACAATGAAAGCAGTTCTAAGAGGAAAACTCATAGCTCTGAGTGCCTCCACAAAGAAACTAGAGAGAGCACACACTAGGAGCTTTACAACACACCTAAAAGCTCTAGAACAAAAGGAAGCAAATTCACCCAAGAGGAGTAGACGGCAGGAAATAATCAAACTCAGAGGCGAAATCAACTAAGTGGAAACAAGAAAAACTATTCAAAGAATCAACCAAACGAGGAGCTGGTTCTTTGAGAAAATCAACAAAATAGATAAACCCTTAGCCAGACTAACTAGAGGGCACAGGGACAGCATCCTAATTATCACAATCAGAAATGAAAAGGGAGAGATAACAACAGATCCTGAAGAAATCCAAAACACATTCAGATCCTTCTACAAAAGGTCATACTCAACAAAACTGGACAACCTGGATAAAATGGACAAGTTTCTAGACAGATACCAGGTACCAAAGTTAAATCAGGATCAGGTTAATGATCTAAACAGTCCTATATCCCCTAAAGAAATAGAAGCAGTCATTAATAGTCTCCCAACCAAAAAATCCCAGGACCAGATGGGTTTAGTGCAGAGTTCTATCAGACCTTCAAAGAAGATCTAATTCCAGTTCTTCACAAACTATTCCACAAAATAGAAGCAGAAGGTACTCTACCCAACTCATTTATAAAGCCACATTTACTCTGATACCTAAACCACAGAAAGACCCAACAAAGATAGAGAACTTCAGACCAATTTCCCTTATGAATATCGATGCAAAAATACTCGATAACCAAATAAAATTCTCGCTAACCGAATCCAAGAACACATCAAAACAATTATCCATCCTGACCAAATAGGTTTCATTCCAGGAATGCAGGGATGGTTTAATATATACTGAAATCCATCAACGTAATCCACTATATAAACAAACTCAAAGACAAAACCACATGATCATCTTGTTAGATGCGGAGAAAGCATTTGACAAAATCCAACACCCATTCATGATAAAAGTCTTGGAAAGATCAGGAATTCAAGGCCCATACCTAACCATGATAAAAGTAATTTACAACAAACCAATAGCCAACATCAAAGTAAATGGTGAGAAGCTGGAAGCAATCCCACTAAAATCAGGGACTAGACAAGGCTGCCCACTTTCTCCCTACCTATTCAACATTGTACTTGAAGTCCTAGCCAGAGCAATTTGACAACAAAAGGAGATCAAGGGGATACAAATTGGAAAGGAAGAAGTCACAATATCACTTTTTGCAGATGATATGATAGTATAAATAAGTGACCCTAAAAATTCCACCAGAGAACTCCTAAACCTGATAAACAGTTTCAATGAAGTAGCTGGATATAAAATTAACTCAAACAAGTCAATGGCCTTTCTCTACACAAACTATAAACAGGCTGAGAAAGAAATTAGGGAAACAACACCCTTTTCAATAGTCGCAAATAACATAAAATACCTTGGCGTGACTCTAACTAAGGAAGTGAAAGATCTGTATGATAAGAACTTCAAGTCTCTGAAGAAAGAAATTAAAGAAGATCTCAGAAGATGGAAAGATCTCCCATGCTAATGGATTGGCAAGCTCAATATAGTAAAAATAGCTATCTTGCCAAAAGCAATCTACAAATTCAATGCAATCCCCATCAAAATTCCAACTCAATTCTTCAACGAATTAGAAAAGGCAATCTGCAAATTCATCGGCAATAACAAAAAACCTAGGAGAGCAAAAATTCTTCTCAAAGATAAAAAACCTCTGGTGGAATCACCATGCCTTACCTAAAGCTGTACTACAGAGCAATTGTGAGAAAAACTGCATGGTACTGGTATAGCAATAGACAAGTAGACCAATGGAATAGAATTGAAGACCCAGAAATGAACCCACACACCTATGGTCACTTGATCTTTGGCAAGGGAGCTAAAACCATCCAGTGGAAAAAAGACAGCATTTTCAACAAATGGTGCTGGCACAACTGGTGGTTATCATGTAGAAGAATGCAAATTAATCCACTCCTATCTCCTTGTTCTAAGGTCAAACCTAAGTGGATTAAGGAACTCCACATAAAACCAGAGACTGTGAAACTTATAGAGGAGAAAGTAGGGAAAAGCCTCGAAGATATGGGCACAGGGGAAAAATTCCTGAATAGAACAGCAATGGCTTGTGCTGTAAGATCGAGAATCGACAAATCTGACCTCATAAAATTGCAAAGCTTCTGCAAGGCAAAAGACACCATCAATAAGACAAAAAGGCCACCAACAGACTGGGAAAGGATCTTTACCTATTCTAAATCAGATAGGGGACTAATATCCACTATATATAAAGAACTCAAGAAGGTAGACTCCAGAAAATCAAATAACCCCATTTAAAAATGGGGCTCAGAGCTAAACAAAGAATTCTCACCTCAGGAATACCGAATGTCTGAGAAGCACCTGAAAAAATGCTCAGCATCCTTAATCAGCAGGGAAATGCAAATCAAAACAACCCTGAGATTCTACCTCACACCAGTCAGAATGGCAAAGATCAAAAACTCAGGTGACAGCAGATGCTGGCGAGGATGTGGAGAAAGAGGAACACTCCTCCATTGTTGGTGGGATTGCAAGCTTGTACAACCACTCTGGAAATCAGTCTGGCAGTTCCTCAGATAATTGGACATAGTACTACCGGAGGATCCAGCAATACCTCTCCTGGGCATATATCCAGAAGATGTTCCAACCAGTAAGAAGGACACATGCTCCACTATGTTCATAGCAGCCTTACTTATAATAGCCAGAAGCTGGAAAGAACCCAGATGCCCCTCAACAGAGGAATGGATACAGAAAATGTGGTACATTTACACAATGGAGTACAACTCAGCTATTAAAAAGAATGAATTTATGAAATTCCTAGGCAAATGGTTGGACCTGGAGGGCATTATCCTGAGTGAGGTAACCCAATCACAAAAGAACTCAAATGATATGTACTCACTGATAAGTGGATATTAGCCCAGAAACTTAGAATACCCACGATATAAGTTCCAATTTGCCAAACACATAAAACTCAAGAAGAACGAAGACCAAAGTGTGGACACGTTGCCCCTTCTTAGAATTGGGAACAAAACACCCGTGGAAGTAGTTACAGAGATAAAGTTTGGAGCTGAGATGGAAGGATGGACCATCTAGAGACTGCCATATCCAGGGATCCATCCCATAATCAGCTTCCAAACGCTGACACCATTGCATACACTAGCAAGATTTTGCTGAAAGGACCCTGATATAGCTGTCTCTTGTGAGGCTATGCCGGGGCCTAGCAAACACAGAAGTGGATGCTCACAGTCAGCTATTGGATGGATCACAGGGCCCCCAATGGAGGAGCTAGAGAAAGTACCCAAGGAGCTAAAGAAATCTGCAACCCTATAGGTGGAACAACAATATGAACTAACCAGTACCCCCCGGAGCTCGTGTGTCTAGCTGCATATGTATCAGAAGATGGCCTAGTCAGCCATCAGTGGAAAGAGAGGCCCATTGGTCGTGCAAACTTTATATGCCTCAGTACAGGGGAACAACAGGGCCAAGAAGTGGGAGTGGGTGGGTGGGGAAGTGTGTAGGGGACTTTGGGATAGCATTGGAAATGTAAATGAAATAAATACCTAATTAAAAAATAAAAAAAGAAAAAATCTATCCTAATATCTTAAATTCAGGGACAAAACAACCTTGGCAGAAACACCATGTTCTCTCTTTATCTAGCATCGATGTTTCCTCCAATAAAATATTTCATTTGTCCAGTGCCCTTCCCATCAGCAGAGTTCAGGCCAAGTCTGCACAGCAACCGCTGCCTTCCCTCACACACACTGTGTGTGCAGTTACTGTCCACCAGTGTAGACGAGCCTGGTCACTATCATTACCTGTGACAAAAGCAGCAACAGTTTTCACTAAAAAGGGATGGAAGAAGCATGGGTCTTGTTGTTGGGGGTGGTGGTTTTAAGTTTAATGGCACATCATATAGTGAGCTTCCCTTTTTATATACAATTATTTTAGTTTTTGACAAATAGAAGTATGTAAAGCCAACCACACATAATAATAGTTAAGATAAAGAGCAGTCCTGCCATGCCTCCAAGTTCCCGTGTGGCCACTCGTAGTGCATCCCTCCCCACATTCCGGCCTTTGGTTTTCTGCCCCTACATTTTCCTTTATCCAAAATGCCATGTAAGTGTATTGTTCTATGTGACTTTCTGAAACTGATTCCTTTTACCTGACCTGAAGCATTTGAGTTCCATCATGTGGGGCAAGCCTCTGGCCAGCTCCTTTTTCTTGCTGAGTCCTACATGTAGGCAAAATGTGCTTTGTTCACTGTCTAGAAAGTAATTGGGATGTTTCTACTTTTTTCAGTTATAAATAAACTACCATAAACATCCACTGGCAGGTTTTTGTGTGAACACCGGCTTTGGTGGTTTTCTTTCCCCTTGGTGTAAGTGCAGGGGGCTATTAGACCTTGTAGCAAGTGTCTATTTGAAGAATAAGAGTCTTCAGCCATGGCTCTGCTGCACTGGTTTGCATTCCCTGCAGCTTTGTCTGAGCACCAGCAGTTCTCTGTCCTCCTCAGCATTTGCTGTTGTTGTTAGTCTGGGTTTACATCCTAGCTATGCTAGCAGATATGCAGAGGTGACACATCGTGGTTCGGTTTACATTCCCATGGATTAATGGTGTTGCAAACATTTTCATATTCATATTGGGTAAAATGTCTAGTCACACATTCTGCACAGTTTTAATTTCATCATCTATCTTTTTATGATTTGGTTGCAGGAGTTCTTTATTCTGGAAAAAAAGATATTAACAGAATTGTGTTTTGCAAATATTTTCTCCAGTTTATTATTTATTTATTATTCATTTTCCAGTTTATGCTTGTCTTTTTACTTCCTAGCAATGTTTCTCAAACACAAAATTTTTAAGTTAAGGTAAAATCTAATTTGTTTATGGATTATTTTGGAACCATATCTATGAAATCTTTTATAATGGTCACAAAGGTATTCACCTTTGTATGCTTCTAAAAGTTATACATTTAAATCTGTGGTTCATTTGGAAGTAATTTTTCTCTTCTGTGCTACTTATGGGCTACATATTTATGTTCCCCTAAAATTCATATATTAGAATCCTAACCCCTGGACTTTGGGAAATAATTTAGGTTTGGGGAGTGAACTCTCACAAATGAGACTATTGCTTCTATAAAGGGGAGCCCGGAACAGCTGGAACAGAAACTATCTCAAAAGCAGTTGCCTGTATGTGGGATATGTTCTTCTAGCTGGGCTACCTTGTCTAGCCAGGAAGGGAAGATACTTGAGGGGGTGGCAACCACTCAGAGGAGAAGGGGAGGATAGGGGAAGGATTGTGGAAGTGGGTGACCTGGAGGGTGGCAGTGAACAGGAGGTAAAGTGAATAAGTAAAAATTAAATTAAATTAAAAATAAATAAAGGGGAACCCAGAGAGAGAGCTCTCTAGCTTTTTTCCCTACTATGTGAAAATAGAAAAGTCAGTGTGCCACCCAGAAGGCCCTCCTCGGAGCCAAACCCTGCTGGCACCTTGATCTTAGATTTCCATTCCCAGAATGGTGTAAAATAAGTTCCTGAGGTTTATGTCACTCAGTCTATATCTCCTGCTATACCAACCTAACCTGGTAGCAAAGTACAGGGAGAAATACTTCGGTTGTGTTTTGGTTTGCCTATGAAAGCCAGATCTTTTTCTAGCTCTGTGTATTCAAAACACTGCTCTGCGGTTTGCCTTTGCAACTTTGTAAAAACCAATGAATCATATACATGCAAGTCTATGTCTGATCCTCTCAGATCTGCTTATTGATCCATATGCTATATTGATCTATAGGCTGTTACTACACGATCTTCATTACTGTAGCTCTGTGTCTTCAATCTATACAATATAAAGTGCTCCAGTTTTAGTCTTTCTCCAGAAAATTATTTTTTTCATTGCTGTAGATGGAAACCAGGGTCTCACCTGGTAGGCAAGTATTCTCCTGCTGAGCTACATCAGCAGTCCTTGAAATAAATTTCTGTCTTTATATTTTTTGCCTTTCCTTAATAATTTTAAAAATATGTTTGTACAGAAATTGCTTTGAAGAATTTTTATACATTACCTTAGTACTACTTTATAGGAAAGAATAACTTTAAAGTTGATTTCTTTCACAGATAACATTCTGTAAGAGTCTTCTTTTTTTAATATTTTTTATTACATATTTTCCTCAATTACATTTCCAATGCTATCCCAAAAGTCCACCATACCCTCCCCCCCCCACTTTCCTACCCACCCATTCCCTTTTTTTTTTTTTTTTTTTTTCTTGGCCCTAGCATTCCCCTGTACTGGGGCATATAAAGTTTGCTTGTCCAATGGGCCTCTCTTTCCAGTGATGGCCGACTAGGCCATCTTTTGATACATATGCAGCTAGAGTCAAGAGCTCCGGGGTACTGGTTAGTTCATAATGTTGTTCCACCTATAGGGTTGCAGATCCCTTTAGCTCCTTGGGTATTTTCTCTAGCTCCTCCATTGGGAGCCCTGCGATCCATCCACTAGCTGACTGTGAGCATCCACAGTCATGGTGTCCACACTTCAGTCTTCATTCTTCTTGAGTTTCATGTGTTTAGCAAATTGTATCTTATATCTTGGGTATCCTAAGTTTTGGGCTAATATCCACTTATCAGTGAGTACATATTGTGTGAGTTCCTTTGTGCTGTAAGAGTCTTCTAATACTGCCTAGGAAATTAATACGGATTTAGTTTAAACGAACAAATACTTTGATCTTGCAGTTTCTGTGGGTCAGGAATCTAAACATTGCTTAGCTGAGCTGATAGACTATCAGCAAGACTGGCTCTTGCCTGAGATTCAGAATTCTCTTGCAAGTACACACTGGCAGAATTAATCTTTGTGTACTTTTAACATTTATGGCAGCTTGCTTCTCTAAGGCTAGCATATAAGTGTCTTGCCTGCTTCAAATTTCCCTCCCTCTCTCCCTCTCTCTATCTCCCTCTCTCCTTCTCTTTTCCCCTCCCTCCCTCTCTCCTTCTCTCTCTCCCCCTCCCTCTTCATCTTATCTTGCCTCATCTCATCCCACTTCATCTCAACATCTCACATCATCTCTAAATTGTCTTAAAAAGCAGACCAAGTGGTTGAAGGTATAGCTTGTTGGTAGCATATATGAAAAACATGCACTAAGCTTTGAGTTTGATTCTCAGCTCCACATTTGATCAGTCACCAATCAGTCAATAAAAAAACTATTCAAATAAATCCTTCATGATTAACTGCTTAAAGTTCAACGATTAACTATATCTTCAAACCGTATCACATTTACCACAAAGCAGAAGATAAACATGGGAATAACACCCTACCACCTCCATAGATTCCCCTCACTTAAGAAGAGGGGATCATACAGGGCATGTGTTCTAGGAAATGGACATCCCAGTTGCTATATTAGTTTTTGTTGCTGTGATAAAACACTCTGAGCAAAAGCAACTTAGGGCACAGTTTATTTTGGCTTATGGATCCAGAGTGCTATTTCCATATGGTAGAGAAGGCATGATAGCAGGAAAAGGAAGCTGAGAGATCACACACACACACACACACACACACACACACACTTCCTCTAGCAAAGCTGTACATAATAAAGGTTCTATAACATTCCAAACAGTTCTAGCAACTGGGAGCCAAATGTTAAAATATATGAGCCTATGGGGGATAGTTTTCATTCAAATCAATACAGGTGCCATAACAGAATTTTGCCTCCTGTAAATACCATTGAAGGTATCTGTACTTTTAATAGATTACATCTTCCATAGAATCTAACTATTTCTCTTAGATTAAATGTTTATGGGTATAAAATTATTTATGATATTACCTTGTTTTTGAACTGTCTGCAGTCTGTACTGACAATTTTTCTTTCGTTCCTTGTATTGGAAATCTGTTTTTACTCTGGCTTTTGTGTTACTTTATGTTTACAATGTTGGGGATTGATGCTAGGGCCTCATGTATGCAAGGCAAATAAATGTTCTGTCACATAATACAGCACTGTCCTGTCGAGTATAATCTCTTCTTAGTGATCAGTTCAATTGCAGATTTATTTTATTTTCCAAGAGCTTTTTACTTCATTGATTTTTCTCTTATTTTTCTCATTTTAATTTCACTGATCTCAGTTTGTACTTTTATGATGTGCCTTCTCCTTTTCTTAGGTTAAATTTGCTCTTAGTACACTAAAGTAGAAGCATAGTTTATCAATCTGAAACAGATCTTCTATCCTCAGGTAAATTTTCAGTGCTGTACATCTTCTTGGAAGCTTCGCTTATATGTAGGGCAAGAAGTCTGTATTCTTTTTATTTTTCACTAAATAATGTTTTAAAATTTCCCTTAAAAATTCTCTTTAATCCACGGGCTATCTTAATAATATGTTATTTAGTTCACAAGTATTTGATGTGTTCCTATTACAATTCTATTATTTATTATTTGCCTAATTGTATTACTATCAGAAAACATACTTGATAGGTTTTCAGTCCTTTAATTCTTTTACTCTGGGTCTGTTTGGGAAATGTTCTATGGTATCTGGTTATCATTCCATAATGTTCAATAAATATTTGTTGGACCGTGCTGTGTCATAATGATGTTTGCTTCTTTATCCTTACAGGTATTGATTTTAGAGATTGTTGTTATTTTTAAGAGAGGAATGTTAGTTACTAAGGACAAATTTGAATCTTTCAGAGATTTTCAGCTTAGCAGTTTTGCTATATAGTTCAAAGCTATGTTTTAGTACATATACATTTCACATTTCTATGTATTTTTATTGTATTGACCCTTTTATGGTTATAAAATGCCTCCATTTCATCCACACAGTTATCTTTGCTGTTGTCTACCTTATTAAATATTAACCTACATCAATTTTATTTATTAGTGTTTGCATGTTAGGTCTTGGCTCTGATTTTACTTTTAACCATTTGTAATTATATAGTGAATGGATTTTTATATAACTAGCATGTAGTTCAGTCTTTTTCTTTCCTGTCCCATGTATTTTTATCAGTGTGCTTATATAACATGTATATTTAATGTAATTGCAGGTGTTAGGATTTAGGTTGTTCAGTTTATGTATGCTTTTTCTGTTTCTAATTTCTTTGCCTTCCTCTTTATTGTCTTCCTTTCCATTTATTGAACAGTTTTAGTATCCCATTTTAACTTATATGTAGCCAGTCTTTTTCTAATTGTACTTTTATTTTATAAGAATTATTTATTTTATGTAAATGAGTACACTGTAGCTTTCTTCAGACACACCAGAAGAGGGCATCAGATCTCATTAGAGATGGTTGTGAGCCACCAAATGGTTGCTGGGAATTGAACTCAGGATCTCTGGAAGAGCAGCCAGTGCACTTAACTGCTGACCCCTAAGTGCTCTTATTAAGATAAAATTCACATTCCTTGCATTTTACTAATCAAAAACATATAATTTAATGGTTTTACTTATTGACATACTTAACATTAAAATAATTACCACTTCCTGCTAAGTAATTGTATGCACCTCATCCAGGACTAGCTCAAATCCAACAAATTCCTCAAAGTTAGAGACAACTGCTACTGTACTCTCTGTTTGAATAGATATATTTGTAGAAGACATTTCATAGAAGTAAAGTTGTACAACATATGGAATTTGGACCAGCTTCTCTCACTTAGCATATGTTTTCAAGTTCTATCCGTGTTATGTATTATGTATTAAGGTCTATATGTGTTATATATTTGACCATGTTCCTTTTGTTGAATATTATTTCAGTTTGTGGACCTATAGCATTTTGTTTATCCATTCATCAGCTGACTACTTGAGATTCCACTTTGGAGCTATGATGAATAGTACTATTATGAGACATTTTTTGAACCTGATTTTGCATGGACATACTTCATTTCTCTGGGGTATATATTTTGGAATGGAATTGTTGCATTAAGTTGTTACTCTGGGTTCAATTATCTTGAAGAATTGTTTTCCAAAATGGTGATAGCATTTTATGTTCCTTCTAATAGCACATGAAGATTTAAATTTTTCATATTCACATTAATATTTGTTATATAATGTTTGTTATGATTATTATTCTAGTGTGTTTTTTTAAAAATCACTTCTACAGTGCTGATGAGAAGGCTCAGTGAGTAATGCCATTTGCCACCAAGCCCGATGCTTGATACATGGTGGAAAGACAGAATCCACACCCACAAGTTGCACTCTGACTTTCATATTTGTGCCACATCATGCATACATGTACATGTGTGTGCTCATACAAACAAATATTTTTAGATTATTTTTATTATTATTTTCATTATGTGCATGAGTACATGTGAACACAGTGTCCATAGAGGCAGAGAGTTTTGGTCCCCTGAAACTTGAGTTGCAGGTTATTACGAGCCTCCCAGCATGAGTTCTGAGAATCAAAATTGGGTCCTCTGCAAGAGCAGTGCTCACACTTTACCATGGAGCCATCTCTGCAGCCTCACAACCCCCCCCAAATTTAATTTACCCCTGCATAAATAGATAACCATATCATATAGTACTGTAGTTTTGGTTTTCAGTCATCAAAACATAATTCATAAAAGGAGAATAATCTGCTGTATTCCCGGATACTGTTCAGTTGTATTTCTTCATTCTTGATATTCTAGGTTTTTTAATCACCTCCTTTCTCTTTGAAGAACTTTCTACATTAACTTTATGAGGACTGTCTGATGGCTTTAAATTCTGTTTTCTTCATTTGAACTTTGTTCATGAAAGATTTAAGATTTAGGAATTATGAATTGAAAGTTTTGCTGTCTTGAAGAGTGCCACTGTCTCCTGGCCTCCTTTGTTTCAAATGGGACACATTCTGTCCTTTGAATGGCTGCTCCCCATGGTGAGTGTTGGGCCTCTTTACTGCTTTCATAGCTTCTTTCTTCATCTTCATCTTTCATAAGTTTTATTTGATTGATTCAGCATAGATTTTTTTGGGTTTATTTAATTTGATTGTTTCTGAACTTCTTTCAATTGTAGAGCTTTGTCTTTTAACAAATTTGGGCCATGTCTAGCCATTATTTCTTAAATTGTACTTTTATTTTTATTTTATATTTTCTAAAATTTTGCATGTGCGTGTGTGTTTGTGTGTGCATGCAAAAGTTCTTGTCATAGCACATGCAGGTAGAGGTCAGAAACAACCTTGGGTATTAGTCTTCACCATCCACCTTGTTTGTGACAGGGCCTGGCTGTGTTCTGCTGTGTATAGCAGGCTCTATGACCAGAATCTTCCAGTGGTTCTCTTGTCTCTGCCTCAGTCTTGCAACAGGAACAGTAGGATTACAGGCTCATGCTACTGTGTCCAGCTTTTACTTGGGTCTTGTGGATTCAAACTCATGACCTCATACTTGTGTGGCAACTGCTTCACCCACCAAGCCTTCTTCCCAGTTGGTCAACTGTTTTTAGTATTTTATTGTTTTTCTTACTTCTTGAAACATTGATGATATATTACTGTTATTTTGTTACTGACCCCATAAATCTCAAAAACTGTTAAATCTTTTTGTTTGTGTCTTCAGTGTTTGTTATTCAGATTGAATATTGAATGGTTGGTTTGTCATCAAGTTTGAAGATTCGTTCCTGTATTATCTCCATTCTGCGCCTACGCTGTTTGATGAGGTTTTACTTTTGCTTATTTTATTTGGTGAAACACTTGTTTATTAGAAGGTTGTCATTTTATGCGCCAGCATGGTATGGCACACCTGTAGCCTCTGCACTTGGGAGGCTAAAGCAGGAAGATGATGAGTTTGAGGTCATCACTGGTTACATAGTGAGATTCTGTCAAATATATATGTTATATAACCATATAATATTATATAATATAACATATATGTGTATGTATATCAATAAATATTTAATTTTTTTCTTTGGCTTATATATCTATTTCTGGTTCTTTCCAGAGACCTATTTCCACATTTGTGTCAAGAATATTGATGATTGTTGGAGCACTTTTGAAATAATTATCTTAAATATTGTCTGGATTATCACATTTATTCTTTTATTGATATTTCTATAACTCAAGTTATCTAGTAATTTAGAACTATGTCTTTGACATTTTATGTATCATAAGACTGTACTCTTATTTATAATAGCCAGAAGCTGGAAAGAACCCAGATGCCTCTCAACAGAGGAATGGATACAGAAAATGTGGTACATTTACACAATGGAGTACTACTCAGCTATTAAAAAGAATGAATTTATGAAATTCCTAGCCAAATGGATGGACCTGGAGGGCATCATCCTGAGTGAGGTAACACAATCACAAAGGAACTCACACAATATGTACTCACTGATAAGTGGATATTAGCCCAAAACTTAGGATACCCAAGATATAAGATACAATTTGCTAAACACATGAAACTCAAGAAGAATGAAGACTGAAGTGTGGACACCATGCCCCTCCTTAGAATTGGGAACAAAACACCCATGGAAGGAGTTACAGAGACAAAGTTTGGAGCTGTGACGAAAGGATGGACCATCTAGAGACTGCCATATCCAGGGATCCACCCCATAATCAGCTTCCAAACGCTGACACCATTGCATATACTAGCAAGATTTTGCTGAAAGGACCCAGATATAGCTGTCTCTTGTGAGACTATGCCGGAGCCTAGCAAACACAGAAGTGGATGCTCACAGTCAGCTATTGGATGGATCGCAGGGCTCCCAATGGAGGAGCTAGAGAAAATACCCAAGGAGCTAAAGGGATCTGCAACCCTATAGGTGGAACAACATTATGAACTAACCAGTGCCCCGGAGCTCTTGACTCTAGCTGCATATGTATCAAAAGATGGCCTAGTCGGCCATCACTGCAAAGAGAGGCCCATTGGACAAGCAAACTTTATATGCCCCAGTACAGGGGAATGCTAGGGCCAAAAAAAAAAAAAAATGGGAATGGGTGGGTAGGGAAGTGGGGGGAGGGTATGGGGGACTTTTGGGATAGCATTGGAAATGTAATTGAGGAAAATATGTAATAAAAATATTTTTAAAAATACTGTATTCTCTTTATCTGTTTTATTTTAGAAGATTAACAACCAGTTTTGGTTTGGAATAACGTTCTATTTCAGTTTTATGGACTTCAGTTCAAGGATCAACTTAGTTTTCAGATCCCTTATAGGTTCGTCTGGCCTTCCCTACTTCTGGGCTGTCTGCTCCAGGTTAGCAGCTGGGCAGGATTCCATGTGTAGTTCAGTTGCTGGAGTTTTTGTTATCCTGATTCTAGTCATTTCACAGGAGTTGGTCAGGTTGTCCAGGATCCTGTAGACCAGTTTAAAAAACTGTCTTCTCCAGGCTCCTCCTCTCCATGTCCTCTCTCAGGCTGTAAGAAATAATAAGAGAATACCTTTTTGCTATCCTTTGCTTAATTTAGGGTACAGTAGCTGGCAAGGCTCATCCCAAGCACCCAGTAGGCAGGAGAATGGTGTGTTTTCTTTTCATCTGTATGCACAGTAGAGCAGGAATAGTCAGAATCATGTGGCAGGGCCACCTATGTCTCAGTCTTTCTCTGCCATCTGCTCTCAGTATACAAACGTGTAGATCAGTAAACTTCTCTATGTGTCAGATGTCAGTAATGCAGGAATGCTACTGTCTACCTCATAGACTAAATTAAAATGAAATCATATACAGTGGAATTAGCACAATACTCAATAATAAGAATTTAGAAATTCTATCTCCTACTTATATTAGTAATAAGGACAATTATTAAGTATCACCCTGTCTTGTATTATAGGAAACTCTGCTCTCAGAGACAAAGAAGACCGGTTTGGGAGAACACCACTTATGTACTGTGTGTTGGCAGACAGAGTGGACTGTGCAGATGCTCTTCTCAAAGCAGGAGCAGATGTCAACAAAACGGACCATAGCCGGAGAACAGCCCTCCACCTTGCAGCTCAAAAGGTGAGAAGTCAAATTACCTTGAAGAGGAAACTGTGTGGCTGTTTGTCACTTTACTGTGGAACTGTGCAATGAACAAACAAATGACAAAGGAAGACATCTAGGCTTCGGGCTTCTCCAACAATAGTCTATAAACTGTGGCTTAAAGTGCAGCTAACTGGGTCTGAGGACAGTTCACACACAATATCCATGGCTTAGGGTTTTATTGATGTGAACAGATGCCATGACCAAGGCAAGTCTTATAAAGGACAACATTTAATTGGGGCTGGCTTACAGGTTCAGAGGGTCAGTCCACTATCATCAAGGCAGGAGCATGGCAGCATCCAGGCAGGCATGGCGCAGGAGGAGCTGAGAGTTCTACATCTCCACCTGAAGGCTGCTAGGAGAACACTGACTTCCAGGCAGCTAGGATGGGGGTCTTAAAGCCCACGCCAACAGTGACACACCTACTCCAACAAGGCCACACCTCCTAATATTGCCACTCCCTGGGCCAACCAAATACAAACCATCATGCCATGTATGGAGAGACAACAAAGACTAAAAAGAAAGAACAGTATTTGTTGTTTCAGAGATTGGGCTTAGTACTAGAGGTGAACATGAGTCTTCATGCTTGGAAATGTTTGCTTTTTCCTTCATGAATACTACTTTTACCATTAAAAGTTTCATCCCCTGTAGAAATTTGTGGTATTAGACCCATAAAGAAATTTATTTTCTACTGTACTTTTAGCTTTTTAAAAATATAAAGTTATATTGATTAATGTAATTTAACATTTTGAAAGTCATTGTTACAACAAAAGTTCAGATCTGTTTGTTTGAGACAGGGTCTTACTATGTATCTCTGCTGCCCTGGCAGTCACTATAGATCAGGCTGGTCTCGACCTCACAGAGATCTGCCTGCCTCTACCTCCCAAGTGCTGTAATTAAAGGCGTGCGCCATTACAGCAGGTTCAGAGTTCAGATTTTTAAGATGAACCATAATAGAAAGATAAAATAAGAAGCTCCACAGTTAAAGCCTTGTCTAAAACCATTTCCCTCCCGTGAAGTTCTGGTTGATTCTTCTAGTTCATGGTTTTGTTTTGTTTTTTTCTTTTGGTTACATCAGACTTCATATTTTTTGTAATAAAAAACAGTGAACATTAGTTAGATCAAGCATAAACTATTAGTGGTATTTCTCATTTTGAAATATGACCAAACAGAGCTGACTAATTGGCGGGTTAGGGAAATTTCCTCTCCATGTGCTGAATGCATAAAAAGAGGCTGACATTAAGCTCTGCCGCTCACTGTGCACTCACCAGGGACGTCTGTCAGCCTGCTTCCAGTTACTTCTCCTGAATGGATTTTCATTACAGTAATTTCAAAAAAAAAAAAAAAAACCAAAAAAAAACAAAAAAACAAAAAACAAAACAAAGCAAAACTCTGATTTTTAACCTCAGATTTAACTGCTACTCATGTTCTTATAAACTTTCACCTTGGCTTGTCAACTAACAAAATTATTCCCTGGAAAATAACTATATTTACCGTGTTATCATTTAAAAATAGGAATGGACACAATATCAAGAATGTGATGCTACTTAGACTTCTCCTTGTGAGTCATTTAAGTAGGAGACTCAACCTTTTTAAAATTTTATTTATTTGTGTATTTTTTGTATATGAGTGCTCTGTCTGCATGTGCACCTGTGTGCCAGAAGAGGGCATCAGAGCTTACACATGGTTCTGAGCCACCATTGCTGAGAATTGAATTCTGGACTTCTAGAAGAGCAGCCAGTGCTTTCACCCCTGAGAAATCTCACCTGCGTGAGATACAATTTAAAATGTGGACGGGAAGATCCTGACATTAGGAAGGCATTTTGTGTTTTGTTTTGTTTTGTTTTTGTTTTTGCTTTTGTTTTGGTGGGCAGGGTGAGGTCGGATGAAGACTTAAGTTGATGATCTAATACTATGACTTCCTAGAGTGCTGATGTGACCAGCATGGTCGGCACAGGGCTTGCCTCCTCAGCTAAGTTAGCTTTGTCAGATGCAACTCCTTATTTTCTCTCACTCCTTATTTTACTGTTAATTTGGGTTTTTTTGTTTATTAGTTTTGTGGGTTCTTTTTGTTTTGGTGGGTGGTAGCTCTGTGTGTGTGTGTGTGTGTGTGTGTGTGATGTTGTTGTTGTTGTTGTTGTTGTTCTTGTTTTGAGAGAGTGTCTCACAGTGCAGCATAGACTGACGTCAAACTTGTAGCAGTTCTCCTACCTTAGCCTCCCTAGTGCTGGAATTAGAGGTGTAAGCCACCGTGTCAGGGTGCTTGTTTTGATATTTTTTTAATTATTAAAATTCTTACTGAGTATTGTGTATACATGGTGTGTGTATAGACACACATGCCACAAAGCATATGTGGATGTCAGTTCTTTCTTTCTACCTTTACTGGGTTTTTATGATTGAACTCAGATCTGAGGGTCTCCAAACTTGTGCAGCAAATGTCTCTGCCTACTCTGTTAATGACTGTTCTACTGCTGTGATGAAACCTGATGGCCAAGGCACCTGAAGAAGAAAGTTTATTTGGGCTGATGGTTCAGAGGCAAAGTGAAGGCATGGTTCCTGTTACAGCAAGGGAGAACTCACACACATCCTGTGAGTTCCCACAGCAGGAAACAGAAGAGCAAACTGAGAGTGGCACCACTATTGACACACCTCCTTCAGCAAGGCCACACCTCCTAAGCTGGCACAAGGCTCTGAAATCTCAGAGCCCACCCCTAATGACACACCCCCTTCTGCAAGGCCACGCCTCCTAACCATACCCAAATGGCCACCAAGTGGGTACCAAGTATTCAAATACCCGTTCCCATGGGGTACATTCTCTTTCAAGCTACTGTATCCACTGAGCCATCTTGCTAGCCTTGATATTTTAATTATGGTTTTAAATAGTGTCAGTGAAGAAATAGAATTAAGACGTACTGTTAGAACTTCTATAGTTGATAACATATACTACAAATTTCATGTTCCTTCAAGGATCTCATAGTTAATTCCCTCCCTTTGCTCTTGCTTTATTTATTTTTTTGCAGGCTTGCCAAGAGCAGTGATATGTCTTTAAGTTATAGTCCTAGACTTTCCAGAGACAGAGTTGGAATTATTCTTTAGTACCCTGCTCTGCCTAGTCAAACCCAGGTGTTAGGTTTGATTTTGTGCTTCCCACAAAGTTCCGTTTTTAAGTAATCTAAAATAAACACAATAAGCAGAAATAAGATGATCAAGATTCTTTGTTGTTGTTGTTTTAGTTGTTGTTGTTTTTTTCAAGACAGGGGGTTTTTTGTGTAGCTTTGACTATCTTGGAACTCTCTCTATATACTAGACTGGCCTCAAACTCACAGAGATCTGCCTGCCTCGACCTCCTGAGTGCTGTGCTGGGATTAAAGGAATGAGCCACCACCACCACAACCCAGCAAGAAATATTTTTTAAGAATATATGTAGATAAGCCCCAAATCCAATAAGACATCCTGTTTCTGAGAACACATGATATTCTCTCTCTCTCTCTCTCTTTCTCTCTCTCTCTCTCTCTCTCTCTCTCTCACACACACACACACACACACACACACACACACACCTCCCAGTGAAAGACAACCAGCTTGTACAAAGAGTACCACAGCCATCTTTAAAGGCTTTTCCTGAATTGTAATGCAGATGATCCAGCCCTAACAGTCTTGTGAGGTTGAAGAAACCAGGATATAAGTGGCATTGCTAGGGTGGAAAGAGCAATGCAGGAGGAACCCAGAAATCCTGCTGCAGATCCCATCCGGTCAACAGTTAAACTGTGGTGCTGCTGCAGGTGGGGCCTGGTGAAACCTAGCCGTAAACAGCACCTGGGAGGTGGAAAGACTAAGCAGTTATTGTTTCTAAATGATCCATATTTTCTTTCATGATTAAGTCTTTTAGTCCACAACAAATTGATTTTTGTATAGGGATCCATTCTCACTTGAAAATATATGGGTAATTAAGTTTGCCTACACAAATTCATTAATTTAGTCATATAATATCAGCTGTGTGCTGGTGCGAGGCTTTTGTACAATGCAATCCCTATGCCTTTATTTTTCTAATGAAAAGTCCTTTCTACAATGGAGCCATTTAGGAAATTTGAAGTTACATGATTGAAGTATCTAAGGAGAGTAACATGACAATCAAACCTACTTTGAAAGAGGAATAAAGTGTAGATGCCCGGTGAGGTATTATAGTCAAGCCAATGGAGTGGAATTGAATCTAATAGCTACACTGTGGAAATCCTGACTGAACACATAGTTGCAAGACATCTTCTAAGTAGCCATGATTATGCAACTTGGGAGAGGAGAAAAAGTAAGTCGTGCATGTCTGCTATAGATTGGGGCTTTTAGTATAATCCCCATTAAACTTCCTTTCCTTTCCTTTCCTTTCCTTTCCTTTCCTTTCATTTCATTTAGCAAACTTCTTTTCAAATGTTGTTTATCCCACTTAAATCTGTGATCTTAGAAATATGCTATTTGGGCTGGAAAGACAGTTAAGTACAGTACGTACCTGGTACACAAGCCTGAGGACCTGAGTTTGATTCATAGAATCCTTGAAAAAAAGCTGCTATGGAGTTGGACATATTGGTCCATTTATTAATCCCAGCACTCAAGAGGCAGAGGCAGATGTATCCCTGCAAGTCTGAGGCCAGCCTTCTATATAGTGAATTCCAGGACAGCCAGGGTTATGGAGAGAGAGCTTGTTCAGAAAACATACAAACCAAAAATTTGGTATGATGGCACGTGCTTATAATCTCCATGCTGGGGGTGCAGAGGCAGGCAGATCCAGCCAGTCCAGCCTCGTAGGTGAACCCCAAACCACTGTAAACTGTACAAAACAAGGTGGATGGCACCTGACAAGTGACACCTCAGGTTGACCTCTGGCCTCCACGTGCACACACATATATTTACTATTTGTGTAGCTATCAATTTTCGTGCATATGACCATGATTCATTACAGATGTAGATTAAAAGTACTACATAACTAGTACTGTATTGGAATACAAGATGGACAACTTTCTTACAGCTGGCCCATCTACCTATAATGAGTGCATTTAGCATATACCAGCAGTCATAGCATATAAATAGTAAGTGTTATTATTTATATCCATGCTCATGTTATTATGTTTCCTTAAAATACAAAACTATCCTGTTATCTTTTCTTAGGTTTATTAGTGGGGAACATATTCCCATAGTACTTCCTGTATATCTGTTAGTGCATCATTATGTTGTATTGTAACTATAATGTTTCTTTTATGCTTAAAAAAAAAAAAGGATCTTGAAATGCCAGGCAAGCACGTTGTCTTATTTATTTTTGAATCCTTCTAGATCTAGTACATTTAACATTTTTCTTTAAATGAATTTTACACCCCCCCCCCCCGTAAAGCTGATTTTATAGCTATGGTTCTAACACAGTTCTTGCCACTTAATAGACAGTATTTGTTTAATAAATATGAATGAATCAGTAATAAATTTATTATGAAAGATATTGACTTCAAAACTGTTAACATTTAAATAAATAGATATACTATTCTTTTTTCGTTTTTCATCACCTTCCTTTCCAATTTTATAAGCAGATTTTATAAAACTGTGCATTTAATTTACATATAAATAGCACTTTTATGCCTTAATTTCTTTAACTTTAAGATGAATAGGTAGGCTAATACTCTCTATCTTCTCTATAGGAGTTATGAGTACTTAAACTTAAAGCATTTAATTTGTTGGAGATATGTGTTTTCTCGAAATATGTTGCCAGTGTTGTTGCTATGCATGTTGCAGATATTTATTGGCCCTTTAAGGTGGGAATCTTCGCTCTCTTCTATACCTATTATCCTGAGGTTTGGTCTTCTCATTGTGTCCTGGATTTCCTGGAAGATTCTGGTTAGGAGCTTTTTGCCTTTTGCATTTTCTTTGGCTGTTGTGTCAATGTTTTCTATGGTATCTTCTGCACCTGAGAGTCTCTCTTCTATCTCTTGTATTGTTGGTGATGCTTGCATCTGTGACTCCTGATCTCTTTCCTAGCTTTTCTAACTTCAGAGTTGTGTCCCTTTGTGACTTCTCTCTTTCTTTCTTTCTTTCTTTCTTTCTTTCTTTCTTTCTTTCTTTCTTTCTTTCTTTCTTTCTTTCTTTCTTCTTTCTTTCTTTCTTTCCTTCTTTCTTCTTTCTTTCTTTCTTTCTTTCTTTCTTTTTTTGGTTTTTTTTTATTTTTGGTTTTTTTTTCGAGACAGGGTTTCTCTGTATAGCCCTGGTTGTCCTGGAACTCACTCTGTAGACCAGGCTGGCCTCGAACTCAGAAATCCACCTGCCTCTGCCTCCCAAATGCTGGGATTAAAGGCGTGCGCCACCACCACCCAGTTTGTTATTTCTTGTTTCAATTTCCATTTTTAGATCTTGGATAGTTTTGTTAATTTCCTTCATGTGTTTTCTTGTAATTCTTTAAGGGATTTTTGTGTTTCCTCTGTAAGGGCTTCTAGCTGCTTGCCTATGTTCTCCTGTATTTCTTTAAGGGAGTTATTTATGTGCTTCTTAAAGTCCTCTATCATCATCATCAGAAGTAATTTTAGATCTGAATCTTGCTTTTCCAGTGTGATGGTTTATCCAGGACTTGCTATGGTGGGAGAATTGGGTTCTGATGATGCCAAGTAACCTTGATTTCTGTTGCTTATGTTTTTACACTTACCTCCTGCCATCTGGTTATCTCTAATGCTACCTGCCTTGGCTGTGTCTGACTGGAGCCTGTCTTTCCTGTGGTCCTGGTTGTGTCAGAATGCCTCTGAGTCAAGCTGTCTCTGTGATCCTGTGATTCTGTGATCCTGTGATCCTGAGATCCTGGGTGTGTCAGAGCTCCTGGGAGTAAAGATGCCTCTGGGACCCTGAGATTCTGGTGTGACCAAGTCCCAGGGATGCTGGGATCCTGGGATCCGGGGATACTGGGCATGTTAGAGAGCTTGGAGTAGAGCTTACTCTGGGTGTTGTGGGACTGGCTGCAGAGATTGGGCCCAAAGTCTGCTCAGGACTCCGGCCCAGACCAGAAGGAACCTGAGCCCTGGTCAGGAGGGGTTCCTGCGTCCCTGGTTCCTGCTAGTCCCAGTTACTCACTGTGGTGTTGGGACAGATGTCGTGTCCTCACCTTTGATCCTATGATCCTGGGCATGTTAGAGCACCTGGGAGTGGAACTTACTCTGGGTGTTGATGGCATATTGCAACATAGGTACAAACATCAGATTACCACAGAGAGATTACTAGTTGTTTACAGACACATGGCTCTTTGGATCTTTTCTAGTTTGACATTGGATAAGGCTCCATGAAAATGTGTCAGTCTGTCTTCTTAAGATTTGTGTCCTGTACTATGTGTGTATTATTTCATGTAAAATATTATTTATCAATGTTAAAATGTCTAGAACTTTGTAATCATTATCTGTAGATAATTGTTACCTGTTTCTGTCTCTGTGTCTTTGTCTCTCTCTCTCTCTCTCTCTCTCTCTCTCTCTCTCTCTCTCTCTCTCTCTCTCTCTCTCTCTCTCTCTCTCCAGTGCTGAAGGTTGGGCTTGGAACTTCATGCATATTAGGCAATTGCTTCATCCCCAGTTCTCTTAAAAAAAAATTAATTCACTGTCTCATTGCCTTTGCATATGTGTGGGCTCTACCTTATTCATTTTTATGTTAATGGAGATTATAAGCATATGGGTATAATAGGAAATAAAGTGAAAGACATTCACGTGCCTAACACTTAGAAGAAGTAAAACTATTATTTTATATTTTATATAAGTTCTTTTAAATGAAGCTAAATAGATGTCCTTAAAATCAACTTACTATCCAAAATCCTGTCCCCCTATTTCTCTTTCTCCTAAGTTAGACTGAGTTTGGTGGTTTCAATTTCATGAATATTGTTCCAACATACACTCACACATATAAAGAACATTATGTTATGTGCTTAAAATTTTTAAATAAATGGCATGATATGATGTATATTATTCCCCAGCTTTATAAAGTTGAGTATTATGTTTTGAGATTTACTTGTATTGAAACATGTAGACATGGTTCACTAAAGATTATATCAAAATACCCAAAGGCACATGAACAAGCATATCACCATTAGTAATTAGGAAAATGCAAATTGCCAGGCAGTGGTGGCTCACACCTTTAATCCCAGCACTTGGGAGGCAGAGGCAGGAAATTTCTGAGTTCGAGGCCAGACTGGTCTACAGAGTGAGTGCAGCCAGGACAGCCAGGGCTATACAGTGAAACCCTGTCTCAAAAAACAAAACAACAAAAAAAAGGAAAATGCAAATTAATGCCATGATAAGATACCACTACTCAGTCATCTGAATGTCTAAAATGAAAATGCAAGGCAATTGCTGCACAGAGGCTGGTGGTGGCGATGTGGACCAACTAAAGTGCTCAACATTTCATGAAGGTGTAAATTGGTGCATCCACTCTGGAAACTGTACCTATGTACAATTGTGTACTAGAGACACAATTGTAAATTTAAGTCTAAGTAATACATGAGGTAAATGAGCTCCTCTTTCTACCAAACGGTGTTTGAAATGATCAAGGCTTCATTCATAGAAGCAAAAAAAAAATCTTTTCTGTTTTTGCAGTGCTGAGAATTGAACCCAGGATTCTGTACATTAGGTCAGTGCTGTATCACTGAACTATTCTCCTGCTCCAGTGTTTTAATAATAGGTCAAATAACCTAAATACCTATCAACCTGAAATAGGAAAATACATTTCTATGATATTCCTGCTACAAAATTTGGAAAAACAAAGGGTTGGTCTCTTTAGCCTCATAAGTGAGCTTCATAGACATTGTGTTGAATGAAACATTACTTTTAAAATATGTGTGTTGTTTATAGGGATTTCAAGAGCAGGCTAAACTGACCTCTGGTGACTGAAACCAGATTTGTGGTTACCCACAGAGTATGCAGTGACTGAGTGTGGAGCTTTCTAGGGTGCTAGAGATCTTCTGTGTTTTAGTCTATGTGTTAGCTCCATAAAAATGTATCACTTTGTCCTCTTAAGATTTGTGTCCTGTACTTTGTGCATACTGTTTCATGCAAAGTATCATTCATCAATGGTAAAATGTCTAGAACTTTGTGATCATTACCTGTAGGTAAGATCAGGGACGATGGAATTAACAACGGGTTCTGGCCTGGGCATGTAAGCCCTAAGGTCGCAATCTCCCCTGAGTTTGTAGGACAATCTGAAAGCCTTAATCCAGGATCTGACCCTTGAGTCTTTAGAACTAGACATGCATAGGCCTCCTAGACTGCGCATGAAAACACAGATTGCTGGGCCTACTTCACGCATTTTTAATTTAGTCAAGGCAACCTGAAACGAAAGAGTTATTTCTCTGGCAAGTTCCAAGGTGAAGACAGTGATGGTGACAAAACTCTCTGAGAACTGCTACTCTGTTCTACCCACATCCTTTGCTGTTTTGTGCTCTTCTCAATTTCAATACATGCATGGCCTTGTCTAGATATAACCCGTAGACTAATTGGTACTACTGGCTTTAGGTATTATATCCTACCATTAGGATATAATAATCAAGAGTAACATGAGAAGAAAAGTTACCAAGTGCAGAGTAAACTGAGTGTTGGTCCCTACAGAGTATCTTGGTAGTTGACAGCTGCCGTGAATTTTGCTGTGTTAGTTTGGATCTGCAAAGTGAGGTCTGAACTAGAGTTTTTAGTGTAAATAGAGGTCATAAGAGTTGCTGTGCCCAAGTGTGAACTATAGAAGGGAAACAGGATCAAATATAAGAAGCACTAATATTGAAGAATAATTTTAGGAAAATAAGCTTACAAAGAGACAGTTAAAGAAGGGAGAAAAACTACATGAGAATAGTGTTGCAAACTTGGCCTAATCAACAAGTTTTAAACTGTAAGAGACCCTGGCTTCAAACAAAACCAAAATGGACAGTTGCTGAGTTAAAACCCAAGGTTGACTTCTGCCCTCTACATGTACAGTGTACACACATATCCACATACTTGTACACATAGGCACATACAGTCAAATATAGGGGGTGAGTGAATGATTTCTGAATCAAAGCCCCTTGGTAAATAGGAGCAAAACATTCCAAAGTATCTCCAAGATATAGTGAGGGAGTTTGGACTTAGGCAGGTAGGCTTGGTTGCTTAGTGGGCGTGGCAAGAATTTAGAACAGGTCTGACTATTGCTGACAACTAGTTATAAACTAGCTTTAAAACCAAAGCTTCCCTGGAGAATTAGTTTCATTGTATAAATGGGGAAGCAGTTTACTGTGAGTTTCATGTTTGAAGCCTAGAGCGAGATGTTGATGTTAAAGCAGCAGAGATTGGATGATGAGGGGAACCTAGGGCTACAAAGGACCACTGCTCTCCACCTCCCAAATATAACACCCCAACTTTCTAAGACTCTAATGCTTAGGGTCCAGATTCAGGGCAGTAAGGAAGCTGAAGTGAATGGGAACTTACTTCTTCATTGAATAACAAGGACCTGCTAGTTTCCGGATCTCTGTTGAGTCAATATGGCATAATGAAAAAGAAATTGGATCTGAAGTTTCAAGCTTTATATTCCATTCATAATTCAACAACATCTGGTACCACAGGACATCCCTCACTAGCGTGTGACCTGACACAGGTGGTTTAACTCTCCAGGGATTTGTAAAATATGCTTATATTACTCCCTTACCTACCTCATAGAACTGTGAATATTTAAGAAATAAAATATCAGTATTACCATCTGTGCCAGAGACCATGGAAGGAAGATAACTTGTGCATAATGTTTACAAACACACAGGCTTGAACAGCATCAGAAGACCATATAAGTAATTGCTCTCAATTACAGTATTCTTTCCAAGTGCACTTAGAAACTGATGTGTCTAATAAAATATTTCATTTTAAATTGTTGTTGAATTTAATTCTTTTCTTTTCAATCAACTGATGTATATTAAAAGTAAACACACTTTTGGTGGATTTTTTTCCTTTGTGATTTTTCACTTTAAAAGGACTGAGAACTATATATAATAATATATTAAATGTATAAAGTACTTTATAAGTAGCATTAATTAGGGAAAATAGTAGACTTGGCACATTTACTGACTTTAACCTTACTAGCAAAAATATTTTAACACATATAGCTCTTTACACATCTAACCTTCAAAATAACTTTTTTCTCATTGACTCAAAAAACTGGTAAAGTTAAGAGAGTGGGGGGAAGGGTATGGGGGAATTTTGGGATAGCATTGGAAATGTAAATGAGGAAAATACCTAATAAAAAATATTTTTAAAAAAAACCTCAAGTGTCAGCTCACATTGGTGAAGATGTGAAAAAAAAAAAAAAAGAACTGTTGTCATATGTCACCATCTCCACGCCGCTTACCTTCTGGCTAATCATTTGCCTCCTCCTCATGGCTCTTTCCCTTTTGATCTGCCATTTGCCTGAACCAAGCTGTCTGTTTAAATCAAAAGTCATGGAACTCTTAATTCTTTGGATAAAGAAACTAATCAAATTTTAACAACTTTGAATTTCATTTTCAAATTATTTTCCCTGAAATTCTTCCAAAACCAAGTAAAAATATATAGGGAAAGACAACTTTTATAGCTGTATCTTATATGTCTGTTTTATATTAATCTCATAGGATACAGAAAATGATTTGTTTATAGTTCTAACAAAGGACAACAGGAGGCCTAGCCAGAGTTGGCCTACTTTTCCCTCTGTCCTTCTTCTTTGGTCTTTCTCTGGCATTCACACCTGATGGCTTGCTTGCTCCTCTCAGTTTTTCTGTTGACCTCTATAACCCTGCAGGAACCCTTGTTTCTTTTTACACTGCTCTTCTTTCACTCACAGAACTTTCAGGCTTTTCTCTCACATCTTTGTTTCTAGAACTAACCCTTCTTTCAAATTCCAGACTTGTTTTTCCAGCTATTATCTAGAAATCCATAGCTGAATATCTTTCTAATGTCAGTTTCAACATATCTGAAACAAGCCCTTGTCTTTTGTCTATGTATAACCTGCCTACTGATTTTTTGTTAGGGACAGGACAGAGTATCTTTTAACCCAGGCTAGCCTGGAATTCATTGTATACCTTGGGTTGACATCAAACTTGTAATCCTCCTGCCTCTGCCTCCTGTGTGCTTGAATTATAGGTATATACCACCATGCTTGCTTAGTATACTAACTTTGACTAGATATAGCTCAGCAACTAAGAGTACTGGCTTCCATTTCAGAGGATCCAGGTTTGGTTTCCAAGACCTATATGGTGGATCACTACTTTCTGTAACTACAGTGCCAAGGTATCCAACACCTTATGACCTACACAGGTACCAGGTACACACACACACACACACACACACACACACACACACACACACACACGGCACATATATATGTATGCAGGCAGTCGCACATACACGTAAAATAAAAATAAGTCCTAAAAACTAATGTATCTAGGTGAAAGTCATAGAACAAAACTGATTGTTCTAACAGGAACAAGTCGGAAACGTCACCACATTCATCATGTGCAGTCACCACCTCCATCTAGTCCCAAAGCGTTTCTGTCACTCTTAAGCAAATGTTAGAGTTGAAGGTTCAGCTTTTGGATTATGGCATGAACCTACTCTGTGAGAAGCAGACACTCCAGTACTTCTTGATACACGTAGTAGAGGATCTCTGCTACTGGAAGTAGAGACAGCGCATTCTTCCTATTGCTTCTTTCTGCAAACCATGGCAGTCATGGATAAGCATTCTGTCTCTATGGATTTATGTATTAAATATATTTCATACACGTAAATTTACATAGTAGTTGAGTTTTTGTTCATGTGCATCAATTTGCTTGTAGTAGTTAGTCACATGGAACATGTTGAGATCATTATTTTGAAAAATTCTGACATGATTCTAATGTGAAAAAAAATCTTGCCTGAGCTTCATGGTAGTCACATAGCAGTCAGATTCGCCATGTGTTGTCTGATTTCTCTGTAGGTGCACTGGGGTACCATTTGGTCAGGCTCTTTAAGGCCTTTGTACTTGCTGTCAAAATTAGCTTGCCTTCTGTTTTGTTTGATTTCGTTTGGTTTCAGAGTTACATCTTAGTGCTCCTGATATGCCAACACTAAAAAGAAATGTTCAGATTTCCCTCAATGTTCTTGCATGTTTTCATACCATCTTTCCTGTTTTCTGATTTTTCTGGCCAAGAATACTGCCCAAATCCAGTGTTCCCATCTCAATTCCAAGAAGTACTTGAATGCTTGCTTCCCATAGACTAGGTTCATGAGATAATCCAAAGCTGAGCCTTCAGCTCTAGCATTTGTTTTACTCTGTTATCATACCTCTCAAACACTGTCGAGCAGACTTGAAGGTTGCATTTTTAAAATCTGCATAGCTTATAGAATTTTGTTTTAAACATAATCTTGTTTCCTACAGCCATATTCATTGCCTGGCCATCTTTATCTCTTCACTGACCCCTATTTTACCAAGCCATGAAAATAAAGTATCCACTGTCCATGAATAGGTTCAGTGATCCCCCACAAGCCCAGATTCCCATGGAAACCAATCAAAAACTAAAAGGAAAAGAAAGAAAATATATTGAATTTCCCTGAGACCTACAGCTTGTTTTTCATTAGACTCATGCTGGTTTCCTTTAAACTCTGGGCACAGCGCCAATGAATATTTTTATGGCTGATAAAAAGGATCTTCAGATCCATTTACTTTCATTTAACCTTTTAAAAATTAATTTTGAATGTAACATCAATTCCAAAGAAAACATGAGCATTAATTTTCTAATTATCTTTCTATGTCATAGGACTATAATTTTTCTCCTTGTTTTTTTTTCTTGCTCAAATTTTGCTGTTTAAAAAGAGTTAAAAAAGAATCAGGAGTGCTTATTATTCCATATTGTCCATCCCTGTCCACAACAGTTTTCCTTATGGCTTGTCTTAGGTTTTTTGCACCCCCTTCTGTTACTAAGTTTCTTCAAGACACAAAAGGTCTCTTAAAGTTTAATAACAGGGGACCAAAATATCAAAGTTATGGGGAATCAACAGAGTTAGGGAGAGGGCACAAAGATAAGTCAGCTTGTAATTTGATGGGTGATTGAATGAATGAATGCAGAGTGGGATGTTAATTCAGTGTTTTCTACGTGTTTGAAATCACTCTGTCTCTGAGCTATACCACCAGCCTAAGTTGTATTTATAAATGAAACAATTAAAATAATGTAATTCATTAAGATAATATCTGAGGCAAGACTTGAAATAGATGGGGAAGCTAGTCAGGGGAATACTAAAGGAAAAGCATTTGTCACTGGCAGGAGGAACAATGGGGATAAAGCCTCAAACATGGAGCATGCCTAGAGTATTAAAGAAGAGCAAGCTCCTATGAATTAGCCTTAGAAAGACTTAGTGAGAACACAAAAAGAAACTAGAAAGATAAGGAAATGGTGGCTAGATCTCATAGGCCATGGTCACGAATATGAGGAAGCAGTGGAGGATTCTGAAGAAAGGATGATGTAATCTGTCCTCTAACTTAATCAGAGGAGTTGTTCTCTGGTTTCCATGCACTTTCCTCACTCATGCTTCACATAATATGCTTTCATGTCTGTTGCTCTCATCATCTTTTCACCAGATATGCTCCCATCTACAAGGCTACTGTGCAAATCTGATGAGCCCAGAGCATAACATTGACTGTTGATCACCATTGTTTTAATTGGGAGGGGGGGTGGTTTATAATACTATCTCTAAATCTGCTTTCTATTTATTACTAATTAAAATACCTACTGCATCTGTATAACTTCAGGCTTGAGTACAAATGCAGTATCTAATTGTATCCATGTTTAAAACTTTGCAGAGTTACATGAGCGGTGGAGTTAGCCATTCCCTCCTTGTCTTTGCATCTCCTGCCTTTACTCACCTGTTATCACCTGTCACACAAAAAGACAATTGTGTATTACACATTTGATTTTTCTATAGATTGTGGGCTTCTTAATATGGAAGAGAAGAGTGTCATTCAATCTTTTTATTTCTAATGTCTATGTTTAGCAACTAATGCTTCATGAATTGATTTCAGTTCAATTCATGAAGCCTATCAGGGTCCTCTTTGTTCAGTGCAGATTATCTTCCCAGCCTACAGGTCACCAACATTGTCATCCTAATCTTTGACGTGGAAATAAATCCTAAGTATAGAAAAAGCTTAACCCTTAGTACTAAAGTCAACCTCACTTTTTTTTTCAGTACTGAGGATTGAACCTAGGGTCTTGCAGATGTTAATCAAGTGCCCTACCTCTAGGCTAATCTCCAGCCTGTCAACTTAAACTAACTGAAGACATTGTTTTATTCTTTCCTTATACTTGTTCAAACCATACTATCACCAAAAGCTAAGTCTCTTGGAATTTATGTATAGTCTAAAGAGCCCACTGTCACTCTTTTTTTTAATGAATATATCACTCATTTGATCAACAAATAAATGTTTAGTATTTATTTTGTATTAGGTGTTGCACTATGTATCTCTATGTATTTAAAATCCACCCTCTATCCAAATAAGGACTTTTAAGAATTTGTAATCATAAGTTTAAAATTTCACTAATAAAACTATGTTATTTTCAGAAAAAGCATTAAGAATATATTTAGAGTTTATTTAAAATAGTTCTAGATCTCAGAAGATATTTGAATATTTTTATTATATTTTTAGTGTGTGTGTGTGTGTGTGTGTGTGTGTGTGTACATAGGTATGTATGTGGATGTCAGCCATCAACTCACAGGTACGAGTTCTTTCTTTCCACTCCGTCGTCTTGACTTGGCTTGACTGCAAGCTTGTTTACCCCCCAGAGCCACCTCGCTGGCTCTAAAATGTTTTCTTTCTCTTTGTCATTTATCAGAAGGATGATTTCTTAAGTCTACTTACAGATTACTTCCTAGGAACTTGAGCTAAAATGTTAGACTGTACTTTAAAATAATGACTAGAAAGTGCAAATCATATATACAAACTGTACAGATTGTGAGCCATTACTCAGCCTGTGTGTATGTGTATGTGCCTATATACACAGAATGCTTTAAATTGTTATCTAACTAAATGGTAATGCTTAGATATATTAAAAATTGTTAAAATGGTAAAGGGACCAAGAAGACTTACAGCAAATAAGCTGGAAGTAAAATGTTTTTTCTCCTTAAAATTTTTGTTTTATGTGTTTGAGTGTTGCATACACATAGGTAGGTATGCACAGTACTTGTGCCTGGTATCTAAGGAGGCCAGAAGGCCTCAAATCCTCTGAAACTGGAGCTACAAGATTTGTGAGCTGTTGTGAGCAAGTTCTCTTAACTACCAAGCTATCTCTCCAGATTCTAGGGAAAACCTTTTGGGAATCAAAATAGAGAAATTAGAGAAAATATATTAATAAAGATGTCTACAGAGTGACAAGAAAGACATTTAATTTTCAAGAAGGTATGATAAGCAAAGAAGAAAAATACATAATTTAGCAGTAATACTCGCAAGTTCTGTCACTAACAAAGGCCCCTTATTATCTGACAACACTGGAATGCAAAAGGCCAGTGAGCCTATGAAGCTGGTTTGAGCGGTGTGCACACTGTTATTTATTCGAGTTACTTGGGAGAACAAAGTAGGATGATTGCTTGAGTCCTGGTTCGTGGCTACCCTGGACAACACAGGAGCAGGGGGAGGAGGAGGACAGGGAGTGTGTGCAAGGGAGCTCACTGACCCCAGATTTCTGCTCTTGGGTATTTATATTACACAGTCTTAGAAATAAGAGATGATCCATAACTGAAGATGTCAATCATTGGCAGAGTTTTTTCCTAGCATGCATGAGGCCCTGGGTTTGATCACTAGCACTGCAAAAGATGAATGAGTGAATGAATGAATGAATGAATGAATGAGAAAAATGAAAGAAGGGCTGCAGTTTACTTTATTCTTTTTTTAGACAAGGTCTACCTCTATAGATATGTCCAGCTGGAAAATATCTATGAGTAGGTTGGCCTCAAAATCCTAGAGATCCACCTGTCTCTGCCTCCCAAGTGCTGTAGTTAAAGGCATGCACTACTATGTCTGGCAAATTTTTTGATTATTTTTAAGTATGTGTAGATGAGTGTGGGTATGCACATTGAAATGTGGGTGCCAAGCTGTCAGAAACCCTGAAAGAAGAGCTACAAGCACTTGTGAGCCGACTAAGGTGGGTACTCAGAACCTGAACTCAGGTTCTCAGCAAGAACAATGCATACTCTTAACCACTGAGCCATCTTTGGTGCAGCTTGCTAATAGTGAGAGCCTGTGAGCAAAGGCATTTTCTGAGGGTTGAATAAGCCATATAACATAGTACCTTAGACCTATTCAAAAGGATCAAAGTTGTTGTGTAAATTATAAAATGATCTGGCATTAAAGAAATACGTGTAAATTATTGTGTACGGTAGTTCCATATTTAATATGCAGCATAGAAATGAACTCAAGGATTAATGTTAGAAGAGTAAAACAAATTTCTAAAGAATATACATAAACTTGTTTTTCAGGAAAGAGAATATTTCCCAAATATAGAAGAATAAATGAGGCGTGAATAGACAGTCCTCCCTAATGGGAAAGAAGATAGCATATGGGGCAGTATAGACAGTCGACTTCTCCCAGTACATCTTGTCTTGTGGGATTAGTTTAGATTTATGTAATTATTTAAAAACTACGATTTTCTAAGGAAAATCCTTAAAGTGGATAAAAATAAAACAAAGAAATCTAAGCATGTATTAAGTTGTATTGTTTACACCTAGTAGTTATTTAGGTAACGTTAGATTCTTCAGTCCTGGAAAGATAAACACTAAAGACCAAAAAGAGGACTATGAAAAATTGCAACCCATATTCAGTAAATGTGCTTGAAATAATCTTTTTATTATTTGGAGACACCAACAAAAATAAATGGACCAAAATTTTAGTGTAGGATGAAACAAGTAGTTATTCATATTAATTTCATTAGAAAAATTTTCTGTGTGAGATATACAAACACATAGAAATTAAAAGTGATGATATTTTTTTCTACTTAAGATTCATGTTTGAATTTCACAGCTCTGCACACTAAGAGCCTTGAAGTAATGACTAACACAGTATTGATGATCACACAATTTGTGGTCTTTTAGTACTACTAAGAGGAGCTGGAACTCCATAGAGACATGGAGATATGCTTACAGACAGGTAACGTATGGATTTCTTGTCAAAGTGAATGGCAAGAATACAGCATTGTCTACTGGGATCATACCAGAGGGGGATAGAAGCCAACAAAAATGAATTTCCAAAGTTGGAAAACCTGGTCAGCAAAAATATGACAATTGCAGTGGACAGAAGAAATGCATGCAGCTTGTTAAGATCCATGTGCTCAAAATATGAAAGAAAAGTCATTTTAAGGGTTCCTGCTAACTCAGGGTTGAAGAGGAAGCATTGCTAAGGCGTTTTTGTACAAACTCTCTGCACAGCTGTATTTCCTAGTAACAAATAATTAATAAGTTAAAGTTTTAAAGTGATTTCCGCTGGGCAGTGGTAGTGCATGCCTTTAATCCCAGCACTTGGGAGGCAGAGGCGGGTGGATTTCTGAGTTCGAGGCCAGCCTGGTCTACAGAGTGAGTTCCAGGACAGCCAGGGCTACACAGAGAAACCCTGTCTCGAAAGAACAAAAAAAAAAAAAAAAACAAAAAACAAAAAAAGATTTCCATAGAGAATGGATGGATATACAGTTTCACTTCCTGGAACCACCAATGGAATAACAAATGTGGACAGTGGCCATCAATGAAGGCTGAAATCATTGGGAAGAAAGACGGATGGAGAATGTTATGACACACTAAGAGGACAACATTTGAACTTACTAGAGATTCTTATTTTCAATTTAATTTCTTTTTTACATATTCACTTCACATCCTGCTCACTGCCCCCTCCCAGTCACCTTCTCCCACAATGCTTCCCCCCTCACCCCTAACCTTCTCCTCTGAGTGGGTAGGTCCCTCTGGGTATCCCCTGACCCTGGCACTTTTAAGTCTCTAAGGCTAGGCACTTCTTCTCCCACTAAGACCAGACAAGGCAGCCTAGCTAGAAGAACATATTCCACATACAGGCTGTAGCCTTTGGGATAACCTTGGCTTTACTGGACATTCTTAACATCACAAAAACAAAGGAAGTAGACATCATATGTCCCCCATGGATGGGGTGAACTATACTGAACTACTTATATGTCTTCTTCTCCAAACAAGATGAATACACTCTGTTAAGCTTCCAACTCTAACTATCCATCTTCAGGAAACACTTGGAATGTTGGAATGTGTTAAATTATAGCATGGGGTGCCCTGAGCCCTGCTTTTCTGTATAGGTGCACACATTTCGAAGTTGAGAGTTTACACCAGATTTCTCAACTTGAGTTCATGCCACAGTTTCCTTTCTTTCCTTCCTCCATCCACATTTGCACATCCTTTTCCTCCCCATAGTGAGATGTCTCCCAACATCATCAACACATTTATTCACTTCTGAAATAGTTTCAGAACAGTCTCAGAATTGCTTCATGCATCACATTACAAAAATACCAGCAGAGTAAAAATACTACTAACTTTAGTTATAGTTCTTCCACTGTGACTGAAAGGACATTTATAGCAGGTAGTCAAATTTTGTGTTCACAAGTTATTTAAGACTTTTCCTCCTTTGCTAGTTGTGGTACTCCCTGTAAATGTAATGTTGTTTGTTTTAATTTGGTTTTGTTTTTATGTTCCCTTTCCTCCATCCTTGCTAATTTAATTTTGTCAGAAGTTCAGAGTTTAGTGAAAGGTAACTTCAGACAGTCTTACTTCCATCCTCATTGTGTCTCCGTTTCCTTAGTCCATGTAGACAACCTGGCTTGTTGTTTTCTGGTTTATTTTTCCTGTGTTTCATAATGTATATTTTCTTGTTTCCTCTTCCTGATTTCCTTTTTTAGAATATTTCATATGTGCTTTGGAGGATTTAGAGCCATTTGGGTCCATTTTGACTGCAATATCATAAGGAATTTTTAACAATTGATGTAAAAATGGTAGAGATAAGGCATCAGTTATTTTTGGACATGGAATGGTTTGATAAAAGAAGTAATAGCCAGAGTTTTTCAGCTCAGTGACATCAGCAACGATCTATGTTCTATGAATTACATACAAAACAAAATATTATAAACAAAACATCTAAATATCCTTATCTTGCTCACTTCTGAACAACAAGGAAAACCTGTGACAGATGCTTGTCTGTCCCTTTTATTCCCAGTTCAAATTCAGTGCCATTAAAGTAAAATTATCGGGCTGGAGAGATGGCTCAATGGTTAAGAGCACTGACTGCTCTTCTGAAGGTCCTAAGTTCAAACCCCAGCAACCACATGGTGGCTCACAGCCATCCATAATGAGATCTGACTCCCTCTTCTGGCGAGTCTGAAGACAGCTACAGTATACTTAAAAAAAATAAATAAATAAAATAAAAAATAAAAGGTAAAATTATCTCTCCATGATTGCTTACATCAACCAGAATCATATCAACCAGAATCATTCTGGGTTGGGAAGTACTCAGCCTCCTCTAAAGGATATGATCCACAAACCTGAGGGTTCTGCTAGCCTATATGAGGATGGAGATGATGCAGTCAGGAAGACATTCCACGATGCTGGCAGTGTGTGTTTGATTACAGAGCTTTGTAAACCAGGCCACTTAGAGAAGTAATGGCTTTAGCTACCATATGCACCGTTAGCATTCCCTCCTCCAGTGTGGCTGGCTCTTCAGCTCTAAACTATAAGAAAGCCAACTAAATAAACTTTCTTACAATTAAGGTGACTTAATCACTCAAATTCCTCGGCTTTCCCAGTAACAGATATGCACACCTCCTGGCGTGTTACTGAGTTCTTCACTCAGTATGCTCACGAGAAGCACAGTGATGACAAGCACTGGCCTGAAAATCGGAAGATTTGTTCCCCTTTTGGAGCCATGTCTTGACCATGTACCAATGGAAATCTCCGTCATGGGAATCCAAATGGAAAGCAAGTTAATTTTATTGAGTTACAAAACTCAGAACCCTGTGCCCTGTGTTCTTCTCAGGGGTGGTCATTCTCAGGTTTTAGCATTATAATCAGAGCAGCCTGCCCTGTGATATCTTGTTAGGAAAGAATGTTTCTATGGGCTATATTCAGGACTTTTTTTTTACCTTTTTTTTATTATTGGATATTTTCTTTATTTACATTTCAAATGTTATCCCCTTTCCCAATTTCCCTCCCTCCCAAAAACACTCTATCCCATCCTCCTTCCCCCTGCTTCTATGAGGGTGTTCCTCTACCCACCCACCCACTCCCACTTACCTGCCCTGAATTCCCCTACTCTGGGGCATCTGTTGAGCCTTCATAGGACCAAGGACCTCTCCTTCCATTTATTCAGGACTTTTTAGTTCTAGCTTCAACTGGACTGCAAGTTTTGGTCAATACCTTTCATTGTTAGTGTAATATTGAGCTTATGTTTATTAAACAAACTAAATCTATTCAAAGAGATTAAATAAGATGATAAGGAATATCATATATATGTGACGACCCTGGGTTCTTACGTTCTAGTGTGTCCTTTCATATTCACTTAGCCAATAGATACTGACTAATCATTAAGTACTATTCTGTATCATTGGGCTATAACAATAAATACAAGAATTCAAAAAAAAGAAATCCCTGGTGTAAAGCAGTGTTTATTTTGTTGTTGAAGAGCAAGCAATGAACCAGCAAGTATTATAAAATAATAGAGTATCATGCCATGTCAGATGAGGAAACATAATATAGGAAAAGGAGGGCCCCTGGGAAAGCCAGGGAACCTTGAAGTTTACAAACATAAATATAGTGCTCAAGATAAGTTCTACTTAAGAAAGTAATAGGCAAAGGCTTAAAGATGATGAGAGGATAAGTCCTGCTGGGAAGGAGAATGCCAGGCATGAGCCCTGAGATGAAAGCATGGCTGGTATTTACCAAGAGTAGTCCACAAGCGGCCACTGGCTCCTGCATCGTAAAGATGTGTACCAGAGTCACATGTAAGGCCCGTATGCTATTTAAAGAACTTGGTTTTACTCTTTACACTAGGGTCAGGTGACTGAAGGGTAATTACAGAAAATATGCACTAGCTTATGTGCTTTTCCTATAAGAACATGATTTTTAAACATAGTTGTGGGTTGGAGAAATCGTTCCAGTCCTAAAAAAATCTAGGGCTCCTCTTGGAGAAGCTCTGGATTCAGTTCACAGCACCCACATGGCAGCTCACAGCGCATTAATTCTAGTCCTAAGGGGTCTGTTCCCCTCTTCTGACCTACTCAAGAGCCAGGCACTCACGAGGCACACAGATGTGCATTCCCGCAAAGTACCTACGCACCTTAATCAATTTCTTTTTGTCTTTTTAAAATACTTATTTCATTTTTAAATTTAATTTTATTTGTAATTCTTTTTTTACACTCTATATTCCATTCCCCACCCCTCTCCATCCACCCTCCGACTGTTCCACATCCCACACCTCCTCCCCACCCGACCCTTCTCCACGTGGATGCCCCCAGCCCCCACCCCACCTGACCTCTAAACTCCCTGGGGCCTCCAGTCTCTTGAGGGTTAGGAGCTTCATCTCTGAATGAACACGGACCTGGAAGTCTTCTACTGTATGTGTGTTAGGGGCCTCATATCAGCTGGTGTATGCTGTCAGTTTGGTGGTCCAGTGTTTGAAAGGTCTCGGGGATCCAGATTAATAAAGACTGCTGGTCCTCCTACAGATATAATCATTATGATGTTTTTAATTAATAAGAAGGTGGGTGTGGTGGTATACACTTTGTAGTCTTTTGCTTCTACATCCATAGAAGCCATGGAGGGGTGCTGATTACTGGCTTGCTCATCCCGCTTTATTATAGAACTTAGAACGGCCAGTCCAAGGGTAGCACTAACCTTAATGGGGCAGGACCCTCCAGCATCAATCACTAATTAAGAAAATGCCATACAGTCTTACCTACAGCCTGATCTTTCAGAGGCATTTTCTTAATTGGTGCTCCCTTCTTTCCAATGACTGTAGCTTGTATCAAGTTGTCATAAAATTAGCCAGCACACCTGACATCACAACATAGGAAAGATTATCTTAAAAACCCAGAGCTGAAAATGTAATTCAGTGGTAGATCACTTGCCTAGCACGCTGAAGGCCCTGAGTTCAGCACAGCAAAGAAATAAAACCAAAGAATCAGTACCACCGATGTCCAAGTTACCTGCTGTCTGATAAACGTATTTTCGTTTGAACATCTTATTTAGTGACAGGTTGTATGTTTTTAAAGTCTTTTTAATCTATAGATTCACCCTGTATCTCTTTTTTTTCTTTCCTTTTTTCTGCATACCTCTCACCGCTTTGTACAACTTGTACAAGTTTTTTTGGGGTTTGGTTTGTGTGTGGGGGGGTGTCTATCTGTCTTATCCCTTACTCTAGCCTAACCTGCTGTCTTAGTTTAAATGGCTTGTCTCAGTAGGATGTTGCTTCTCTTCCCAGGTGTAATTAACCCATTCCTCAGACCTCTTCATTCTCTGTCAATTAGTTATTGGCTCTAGAGGCTTGATTTCATTCAGGCTTAATCTTTATTCAGGGATACAGGGGAACTATTTCATTATTATGGTGTATTTGTCATCCGGAGGGAGGTGAGATCTCATTGCCTCTGTCTTCTAATGTCAGCAGTTACTGAAACTCAGTGACTAGAGCCCTTTAGCTCACTGGGAATTGCAAAAGGTGATGTTATAAATTCTGTTAGCCCTTCTACAACTATTAGCTAAAATAACTTGTTCAAGATAAACTTTACCTTAGTACTTACTATTAGATGCTTCAGAGGTGCAGGAGAAAAATAAGTGCTTCTTTTTATTTTGTTTACCAGTTTTTAAAATAAGGAGTGTTTTCTTGGCATCCTAACTTGATGACCTATTTTTGTTTTGTTTTGTTTTGTTTTTTTTAATGTCATTCTGAATTAGACCTAGAATTTTCAGTATCAGTTTAACACGGTGTTATTCTTAACCAATAGTGTGCTCCATATGAATCCAGTATTTGACAACTTACTTTTGTTATCTACTATAACTTAATGGTCAAGATTTATTTATTTACTTATTTTGGTTCTAGACTAGAATTAGCCATTTCTCCAAGGGCTTTTTTTTTCAATAGAAAAAAGTCGATGGAGACCACAGGCTACAGTCTAGGTGTTCATTATTACTGGACTGAAAATTATTCTTAAGCCTTTACAATGGACAGACACTGAGCAGTTTTAAGAAATGAAAGCATGATTTATCACGTTCTTTTCTAATCTGGACCCAAAGGAGTTTAAGGTCACCGCTTCTATCTTATATCTGTACTTCATCTTTCTCATCCTCCCATAGAAGATAGAGAATATTACATTGTGTAGGAAATCTTGCCTTCAAGTCATTTTTAGAAAGTTTGGCTTGGCATACTGCCTTTGAGACAGATCATAGCATCTTAGTATAATATTTTTTAATCTTTGAGAGTTTCATGTGCATACAATGGGTTTGATCATATTCACTCCCACCCTCCCCTTAACTCCTCGAAGATCTACCACAACTCTGTTTCCCTCCCAACTTTATGACCTCTTTTTGTTTTTAAATAACCCCCAAGTCCATTTTGTACTGCTTATGTACTTACGGGATAAGGCCATCTACTGGAGTATAGTGACGTTTGCCAGGTCATACTCTTAAAGGAAACTGGCTCTCCCTCCCCCAGAAGTCATCAATAGATCTGTTGATCAATAGAACCTTGGCTACTCTGGTGTACATTCCAACATGTAGAGTGGCTTGATTGTGCAAGTCTTGTGCAGGCAGCCACAGCTGCTGTGAGTCATGAGTGCAGCAATCCCGTCATGTTCAAAGACACTGTTTTGCTCCCTTCTCCCACTCTGGTTTTTCCAGCCTTTCAGCCCTCTCTTCTTCCCTTCCCGGGCCTTGCAGGGTAAGGGGTGAGGTATGGATGTCCCATTTACAGCTGACCCCTCCACAGACAGTTAGGTCTTTGTACTTTGGCCACATGTGAATTTCCACACTAACAGCCATCCACTGCACAAAGAAACGCCTCTGATAAGGCCTGAGAATTGCACCAATTAATGAGTATAAAGATATGAACTTAGAGAATAAGAATCTAGAGAAAAGTTTGATATATCCATTTGCCAAAATACTAAAAGTAGGCGCAGCCCTTGGGCCTATGAGCTCTCCAACCATGAATTCTTAGCCTGATTCACAATGCTAGGAAATATTCCTTCCTTTGTCATGTGTTTTAAATCCAATCAGAAAACAGTTGGTTAGCTCCAACCTTATTGCATGCATGTCACTTTTGCATCCATTGGCATATCTTGCCACACTGGTTATTCTTCTAGTTCATAGGGTCACAGCTTGGTAAGTCTGTTGATGACTTTTCTCCTCTGACAGCCTACATAACACCTTAGTACTATGAAAGCTAGCCAGCAGGAAGGATGTTTCCTGGTCAGTACCAACTTGATTTCATGTCCTGGACCAAATATGGGGTATCTTCACCAGTAAGTTCTTACCACAAAATTCCAACCAAGAGCAAAAAGAGGAGCAATGGGATGGGAGGTTTAAGCATTTTTAAAAGAACTACTACCAGGAATTCAGCTTAGTTAACGTATATTGAGTTCCCATTTCCTGCTTGCCTGTATAAGACAGAAATCTACCAATAAATCTCATTAGCACTACATTCTAGTTTTATATAGAATTCAGCCACCTTTTCTAATATTTTAAATTTCTTGATTTTTATTTCATGTGCATTGGTGTTTTGCCTGCAGGTATGTATTTGTGGGGGTGTTGAAGCCTCTGGAACTGGAGTTACAGACAGTTGTCAACTGAGATATGAGTGTTGGGAATTGAACCCAGAAGCTCTGGAAAAGCAGCCAGTGCTCTTAACCACTGAGCCATCTCTCCAACCCAGCACATTTTTCAGCATAGCATTTCTACCACTTTTCATTCTAGCTATTATGCTGTGCTGCAGTGTTACAGCTTTCTCTTTACGTTGATTATGATAAACTCTTAACTGGTCTCTTGGTTTCTGCTCTAGCTCCTTCAAACTGTGGCCAGTAAATCACCCAGAGCAATCCTTTATAAGCTAAGTCAAGTCATTCCTCTGTGTCTTGCCCTATGAGAGACACCCATCTTGGAGCAAAAGTCCAGGTACAACTGTTCCTCCATATCTGTGGGTTGTGAATCTTTAGATGCTCTCAAACGTGAGGAGAGAAATTGCATGAAAATGTAAAGATTTTTTCTTATCCCAATTCTCCATAAATAAGTAAAACAACTTTAAAATTTAAAGTGTAATAGCTGTTGTAAATAATCTAGAGATGATTTCAAGTATATGTAGGCTATCTACTAATATTATAGAATTTAGCATAACAGACTTGAGTATCTGTGGATCTCAGTGTCTGCTGGTGTCCTGGAGCCAATCCCATGGAAACCACTGTTATTTCTATTGCCCGTAAATCCTAACATGTTAGGAATTCTGTTGTTTCCATGACCTTGTTCTCTCCTTAAGCCAGTATGACTTTGGTGTTTCCTCTAACGGTCAAGGACAATTCTAGCATTTGCTGTCTGTCTAGCAGCTACGCTGGTCCTATAGGGATCTTCGTGCTAAACTCAGTCATTCTCGTTAGTTTTTTTTTTACAGAGGTCTCTTTGCCAATAAACCTGCCATATCCTATCTAATAGCCCTCTTCACCTCAATTGTTCTTGTTATTCTCCCACCTTAGGTTTACCTCGGCACTGAACACTACCTAAACTAAAATTTGGTCTGTTTACTTCCCGTGTGTATGCTCTTCTCCTTCCATTGGATTGTAGCAAGTGCCCGTGAACTTATGGAGTACGTTGTACTCACTACTTCATCTTGTTGACTAGAACAAGTATACAGTTGATACTGAAACATATTTGTTGAATGAATAAATAATACTTCCACAGTTGCAGCTTTATTATTTTCCCCAGTAGTTTAGCATCTTTACATTATACACATATTTTCCATAAAATATATAATGGCATTCTAGTTGTCTAATAACACAACATTTCCTAACGAAGTGAGGTCTCTGCTTTGCTAGCTGGATTTTCTCATACAAACCTCCATCCCCACCCCAGTGACTCCTGATTGTTCTTCATAGAATACTTCCTCTCTTGAGACCACAAATTTCTTTTTCTTTGCTCTCTGCCACCCTATGCTTTCCTGGTTAGATAGCCACAGACTGTCCCTTTGTGCTGCCTTTCCCTGGGAAGTGAATCAGTGCAGCCTAGTGGCAAGCAGAGGACTGAACATTTGCATCTTCAGAATGTTTGTATTGACAAATGGCAGTCAGTTATTGACATTTATGTCCCTTGGTGATACTTCAATTGGCTTATCTTTGCTGGTCAAATGCCTTAATTGTTCTGGCCTTTAATTCAGTCAAAGTCAGAGCTAGAGCAGAGGGGAAGGGGAAGGAGCCAGTCTAACAGGGCATCAAGCTTGAGCAGGGAGGCTGCTGGCAACGATCAGCCTGTCATAATGTTATGATTTGTTCATTTTTATACCATTTATTAGCCTTTACTTGTTGTGCCATTTGGCCTCCAGGGCAGATAAAGTGCTGTCTAATTTGGTAGGTTTGCTTCTGTCAGAGCAGCCTCGACAGGGAAGGTGTTAGCCGCAGTGACAAATAATCAATAGCCGTCCTTGTCATGAGGAACGGGAGCAGTCGGGCCTTTCATCTAGAGGATTAGAGGTCTAATTGGATTGAGAATAGGGAGGGTGGGCTGTTGGGTAACCCTGTCAGCCTTGTGAAGCTGTCAAATGTCAGCCCTATTCACGGTGAAGGGAATAAGGAACCATGTGCTCTCAGAATTGAGGAGGAAGGCATGTAAAAGCCCTTTATACAAAGGAATAGATACTGAAGTTGACTTCGCTAGCTTGTCCTCTCTTTTTATTTAATTAGGGATCTCTTTGGATAATAAATCTGAATAACCCAGATGATATTTTAAACCTGGATGCATAACAATGCATGCACATCACTAAATAAATCTAGGTTGGATCTTTTTGTTTTGGACAGTGTTAGACTGTAAACCATTTAAAATGGGACTTTATAAATTGTCATCTCATGGCCAGTATTAACAAATGATGGGCATTTTTACATTAATATTAGGACAATGAGACATTAAAAGGATAGATGAGTTAATAATAAAACAAGTTATTTTTATCTATAGTCATTTAGAAATGTGAAACTTCATGAAGCAAGGACTTTCATTTATTCCTACATGAGACACCCTAAAGAATTGGGACTCAGGAATGGGCTAAATTGCTTCTTCAAAGGAATGCCAGATTTTTTTTCTTTCCTTAGAAAAGTAGAACACACCAACAGTACTGGATTTGACATACCAGTGATATCATATGTAATTCAAGGTCTTCTTTTATACACATATATCTTAATGTGTCTTCAAGATACTCTCAAGGAGAAAGAATGAATAGTTTAATATCTACAGATTGTTGAATAATAAGCAGAAAGCATGGAGATGTTGGACAAGCAACAGACAATAATAGACAATAATAGAGAGCAATGAGTGGACTGAAAAATTTATTGAAGGGTTAGATTTAAAACTTAAAGATCTAAAGGGAGAATATTTACTGCTAACTGACCACTACCCTTCTGATCACCCAATTCAAATACCTACCATATATACATATATAACCATCTCATGAATCTTCTTTCCCTAATGTTTATCATCTAGAACAATGGCAAAAAGTTTGAACCACTGGAAGTCAGAAACTTATATGTACAGTGTCATTTACCTATAGCAGTAACCTGCACACTACAACACATTTATTTCTGCACTGCTTACAATAGCCAGGTCATAGACTTCAACATATGTGCCCATCACTGGATGATGGCTGAACAAACTGCGATATAAACACAGACACAGACACACACAGACACACACACATTATTCAGGCATGAAGAATTGGATGTTTTCTCTCATGTGAAATGTGGGTGATAGAGAATGAAAGTAAAGCCGGGCAGTGGTGGTGGACGCCTTTAATCCCAGCACTTGGGAGGCAAAGGCAGGAGGATTTCTGAGTTCAAGGCCAGCCTGGTCTACAAAGTGAGTTCCAGGATAGCCAGGGCTACACAGAGAAACTCTGTCTCGAAAAACCAAAAAAAAAAAAAAAAAAAAAAAAAAAAAAAAAAAAAAAATCAAAGTAAATGGAGTAGCAGGGATATGGATGGGGAAAGTGGAGGATGAGGGCAATAGGAAAGGATTACAGGTCATCATTGTGATCAGAGGACATTATATTTACATATATGGAAGTGTCCTAACAAAAATCTCTATATTTATATAGTTAAAAACATGTATGATACCTGGTGCATACTAAGGCTCTGCTAAGGCTCTGCTTCTTTCTGAGTGCTTTAGGCAGGTTGTTTTGGGTTTTTTTTTTTTTTTTTTGGATATTTTCTTTATTTACATTTCAAATGTTATCCCCTTTCCCGGTCTCCCTCCCTGGAAACCTCCTGTCCCATCCTCCTCCCCCTGCTTCTATGAGGGTGTTCCTACACCCACCCACCCACTCCTACCTCCCTGCCCTCAGTTCCCCTACACTGGGGCACCTATCGAGCCTTCATAGGACCAAGGACCTCTCCTCCCATTGATGCATGACAAGGCCATCCTCTGCAACGTATACAGCTGGAGCCATCTGTACTTTTAGGCAGGTTTCTAAATCTTAAAAGTTATATGTTTCTATTTCTTACTCTTCAAATTTATGATTATACTTCAGTCCTATGGGGGATAAAATAAACTTAATGGATTTGAAATTACTTTATATAAACTTTGATTCTGTTAAGGGACATGTCATCTAAAGAGGCCTACCTTTATTCACAAAATAGAATGATCTTTGAGAGTATGTAACTGAATTTAAAAGGGTTGAACCCACCACTTTGAAGTTAAAATTAGGAAGTGTTAAGCACGACACTCAGTAGCAGTTCTAAGAATACCATTGGACTTGTATTCATAATCTGACCCATTATCCTGTATTATTATTCACAAACTCATCTACTCCTATTCTGTGAGCTTTTCTTTTATATATATATATATATATATATATATATATATATATACACACTTTTTATTAGGTATTTTCCTCATTTACATTTCCAATGCTATCCCAAAAGTCCCCCATACCCTCCCACCCACTCCCCTACCCACCCACTCCCACATTTTGGCCCTGGCGTTCCCCTGTACTGGGGCATATAAAGTTTGCAAGTCCAATGGGCCTCTTTCCAGTGATGGCCGACTAGGCCATCTTTTGATACATATGCAGCTAGAGTCAAGAGCTCCGGGGTACTGGTTAGTTCATAATGTTGTTCTACCTATAGGGTTGCAGATCCCTTTAGCTCCTTGGGTACTTTCTCTATGAGCTTTTCAAATATAGAATCTCGTCATATTTGTCTGTATATCCCTGTAAAATACCTTTCTCAAATCAAGTACTAAATGAATGTCTGTGAGGAGAGAAACAGTGGCATCTTGTCAGAGCTATCAGAATTAGCTCTGCGTCCAGTTTCATAGTTAATACTTTTCATCTTCTTCCCTAATTTTCAGTTTTGGGGATGTATTTTTAAGTATTACTCATTTAAGCTGGGAGTTTCTCGGTTAATGAAGTGCTTACCTTGCAAACATGAAAACCTGGTTTCTCTGATTTCTCTCCCTAACTCAGGGCCACTGCAGGAGTGGTGTATGCACAGTCTTGGCTGTCGAACCATTCCTCCATCCCTCATCAGAGATTTTAGCTCTACCTGCCTATGCAAGAAAAACAGGAGCTTGGAGTTTAGGTGCAAGGAGTTAGCTATCTGTTAAAACAAAAACTTACTACTCTTCCATGTAGCATAACAGAATCTAGTGTCTCTGCAATATTATTTTAATGCTCAAAGTATTTTTAAAACTCACACATCTTGATAAACAGGAAACTGTGGTCCATAATCAAGAGAAAATGCCACAATAGAGAAAAAGCATCAGTGAATTTGTTCAAGGATACAAAGAAAAATGTGCACATACTGAACAAGTAGGATGTCTTCAGAAACATGGAGCATAGAAGAATGACGTAAATGGAAATTCTAGAACTAAAAATACAACATTTGAATTAGTTTCCTTAGTTTATACGCAGATGTGAGATAACAAGAGTTACCTTATATAAATAAGTTATCAATAGAATTAGTTATCAATAGAAAATATCCAATTTAAGGGAACTTAAAACATAAATCCATGAAAATTATCCAACCTGAAAGCAAATGAGGAATGAAGTGAGGGAAAAGCAATGAGTCTGCGGTTTGTGAGGCAACATTGAAAGACCTGTTTTATCTACAACTGGATTCCTAGGCTGGAGATTTTTGAAACAGAAGAATAAGAAAATTATAACCAAAAAATGCCCAGATGTAGCAAAAGACATGAACTTAAAGTTACGAAAGGTCAGTGAACTCCAGTAAGACAAATACAATAAAAAGCCCAAATAGAAGCTCTGTACTCTAATGTCAGAAAATGTGAACTAAAGAAACAAGCCATGAGGAGCAGAGGGAAAAGCATGCTCCCTCTAGTAACACGAATGCAAACGCCTGCATATTGCTTCTCAGCAGTATTTCTACTGGAAGCAGTCTGTAAATCCAGTGTATCCACATTGGTTGCCAAAGGAATTTTTCCATAGAAATACAAAATAAATCTGAATTTCATATGAGAGTATAAAAAGTATCAAATGGCCAAGTTAATCTTGAGCAAATAACAATGCAGGAGATATTACAGTAGCTGATTTCAAGTTAAACTACAGAATCAACAGAAACAAAAATACAATGCTGGCACAGAAACATAAGAAACAGACCAGTGGGGTAGAAGAGAGAAATTAAATATAAATCCATGTAACTATAGACACCTTATTTTTGACAAAGCAGAAAAAAATAATTGGAGAAAAGATAGCCTTTTCAACAAACAGTAATCAGAAGAATGAATAACCAAATGTAAAAGAATGGAAGTAGATTGGTGTTTCTCACTCTGCAAAAATAAACTCAAATTAAATGAAACCCTTGATGCAAGACCTAAATTTCTGAATCTGTTAAGGAAAGCATTGGGGGAATGTGTTAACAAGAAGCATAGGCAAGGATTTTCTGAAAAGGACTCTAGTAGTATAGAAAATAGGAGAACTTGACAAATACTGCATGAATTTAAAAAATGATCCCTTCAAGTCTAAGGAATCAATAAACACATTGACGAGACACTGGAAAAGGGGTAAAATCATTGCCATACATCCACCAGGAGATTAATATGTATAATATATAAAGACTGCTGCCATAGTTGTTTAAAAAAATTTTTTTGCTGTAATAAAACCCCATGACCAAGGCAACTTAAAGAAGAATTTATTTGGAAGTACAATTCTAGAGGAATAAGAGCCCTTTGTGGTGTGGAAGCCTGACAGCAAGCAACAGGCATGGCAGCAGGAACAGAAAGCTGAGAGCTCACATCTTGAAACACAAGCTAGAAACAGAAAAGTAGACCTGGAAGATGCAAGGACTAAGGGGCTAGGGTAGAAAGTAGACTGATGAGAGAGAACAGTAGAGAGGGAGGAGGAGGGAGGAGCAAGAGGGTAACGGGATATATTCCACATGAAAGCAGAAAGGTAACACTTTAGAGTAAGGAAGGACGGCAGTAAGGGAACAGTGGATAAGAACAAGGAAGGGTGGGTGGATAGATAGATAGATAATGGACAGATAATAGAAGGTCATATATATGCTATAATAAAATGCATTATTTTTAATAATGTTCTTCAACCACTTTAATATAGAAAATAAAATAAGACAATAACCTCCTAGAGGAAACATATATCAGAGCTAAAATATTAGAAAACAAAACAAGCATACATAGACCCTTTCATACCTTGCTGGGATAGGTGAAAAGTTAGGAAAAGCTTTTGGAAAGTATCTATTTAAGAGAGACACAATGGAGAATAACAGTTACAAATGGTGAGGATCCTTCAAGTCTATCTAGATGCAAATTATCAACCTAAAAAAGGGGGCTCCCTTGGAAGTGGTAAATGTTATGTCTATCACCTGGATTTCAGGCTAGATACTTAGAGCTCTCAGCCCTGAGAATCAGAAAGTCATAGATTTGGACACACAAAGCTACAGACTTATGACTCCAAATACTTGACATAATAGACTTATTTCCCTGATAGCAAATCTATGATAATCATAGCTTACTACCTGTACTGGCTAGTTTTGTGTCAACTTGACACAGCTGGAGTTATCACAGAGAAAGGAGCTTCAGTTGAGGAAATGCCTCCATGAGATCCAGCTGTAAGGCATTTTCTCAATTAGTGATCAAGGGGGAAAGGCCCCTTGTGGGTGGGACCATCCCTGGGCTGGTAGTCTTGGTTTTATAAAAGAGCAGGCTGAGCAAGCCAGGGGAAGCAAGCCAGTAAAGAACATCCCTCCATGGCCTCTGCATCAGCTCCTGCTTCCTGACCTGTTTGAGTTCCAGTCCTGACTTCCTTGGTGATAAACAGCAGTATTGAATTGTAAGCTGAATAAACCCTTTCCTCCCCAACTTGCTTCTTTGTCATGATGTTTGTGCAGAAATAGAAACCCTGACTAAGACACTGCCTTTGGAAGCTAGTGCCATTTGTACAACTCTGGGTATTAAGAATTAAGGACTTAAAAAAAAATAATTAAGGACTTATAGCTCTAGGCTTATGACTATGTACTAAATTTATAAGGCTGTTATTCCTTTTATTATCAACCCAGAAATGAGCAGCTAGCATTACAGCTTTGAGCGCCCCATGCAGAGACCCTCAGCATTTAGTTCACAGTGGCACTTTGGAAGCCTTCTAGAAGTCAGAGTCTGGGTTTTTCTCCCCAGCTATTCATCAACCTCATCTTCTATAGTCATGGCTGCTCATTATATCTTGCCTTCAGGAATTCTAGCCTCATTCCCCGCCCCCTTTTACTGAGGACAGATTCTTTTCTCATATAATATATCCAGATTATAGGTTCTTCAACTAATCCCAGTTCCTCCCCATGTTCCCTCCCCTCCAGATCCACTTCCTTTCTGTGTCCCATTTGAAAAGAATGGGCTTCTAAGAGATAACAACCAAACAAGACAAAATAAAATATAATAAGAAAAAGAAAATGTTATTATATAGAAGATGAGCATGGTAACCCAACAGGAGGAAAGGAGTTCCAAGAGGCACAAGAGTCAGAGACCCACTCATCCATCCTCATAGTCAGGAGTTCCATAAAAATACTAAGCTGATAGCTATACTGTATATGCAGAGCACCTGATAGACCCATGTAGTTTGCTGCTTCTGTCTCTGTGTTCTCCTGCTGTCCTCCATCTCCTCTGACTCTTACACTCTCCATGCCTCCTCTTTGACGGGATTCCATGAGCTCAAGGGAGGAATTTACAGAGACCTCCCATTTAGACTGTCTCTCCACATAATGTCTGGCTGTGGGTCTCTGTGTCTGTTCCCATCTGCTGCTGGAGGAAGCCTCTCTGATGACTGGACAAGGCACTGATCTATGACTACAGCAGAATATCATTAGGAACCTATTGAGTTTTCTTTTTCTCTCCTTCCTTCCTTCCTTTCTCCCTCCCTCCCTCTCTCTCTCTCTCTCTCTCTCTCTCTCTCTCTCTCTCTCTCTCTCTCTCTCTCCTTTCTTCCTTTCTCTCTCTCTCTCTCTCTCTCTCTCTCTCTTTCTTTCTTTCTACCTCATAAAGCTTAATTGTATGCTAAATCTCTGGTCTCTGGGCTAGCTAGCCTCTGGTTCATGGTTACCTAAGCCGTGTCAGGTGTGGGTTCCTTCTTATGGAGTGAGTCCTAAGTCAAATCACATATTGATTAGCTACTCCTACAAGTTATGCACTGCCATTTCCCTTGCATATTTTGTAGGCAGGATAGATTCTAGGTTGAAGGACTTTTGGCTGGTTTGGTATCTATGTTTCTCTTTTGGTAGCCTAGAGAGTTTCCATGAAAAAGGCTCCATGAAGGCACCAGCTGGAATTCTCCACGTTCAACAGGCTGTGTGGGTGTTGTCCTCAGCAATACTCCCATATGTCTGTCTGTGAAGAGCAATCCTTCATCTCAGCAGCAGCCTAGCTTGTTTGGGAATTTCCACGAGACCCCTTGTCCATCAGCTCAATTGAGTGTGACCCAGTTCTGCCGCTAGAAGTCTCGCCTGGCTTCAAGAGATGTACAGTTGAGACTCCATTATTATGAGTCATGATTAGGGCCACCTTCATACATTCCAGGAAGATACCTCTGAACTGGGTTTCCTACCCCAAACACCCCCTGATTCCAACTGTTTCTCCCTGCAGTTTCTCCCTCCACTCCATCTCCCTCACACCTGATCCCTTACCCCACCTTATCCTATCTCCCATTTCTCCTGTCCCCACCTGCCCCCAAGCAGCCCATAAAATTTATTCTATTCCCCACACCTCCCACTTTCAGAGAAGTCCATGTGACCCTCCAGATTCCTCCTCTTTACCTAACCTATCTGGTTCAACAGATTGTAGCTTGGTTATCACTTACTTGATGGCTGATATCCCCTTAAAAGTGAATACATACCATATTTATCATTCTGGGTCTGGGTTATCTCACTCAGGATGATTTTTTTTTATGTTACATCCATTTGCCTGAAAAATCCAAATGTCATTTTTTAACAGATGAGTAATATTCAATTGTGTAAGTGTACATTTTCTTTTTTTTTTCATTGTGAAAAAGTCTTTATTTTAAGAAAAAAATTTAGTTAACAAAAAATTTAACAAGTTTCACTTAGCAAAATACACCCAAAAGGAAATCACAGTACAAAGAAAGCTTTAAGTCAAGGCCTCACCAATTCCTACAGTATTAGTATTGTGTCTCAATTCTCAAAACTAACTTTTAAAAAGCTTAAACTTAACCTAAAGATTTTAAATGAAAATATAAACTAGAATGAACATGAGAAATGCTTCTCTTTTGCATCAGGGATCTAGCACCTTTGGGTTCTCCAGAAAAGTACATATCCCCAGTGTGTTCACTGTGGTGTGCTTAAAGATCCACTCAACATACTTAAACTACTTAACTCAGATAACATCACTCTTAAGTATACTACCAAAAATGTTAATTGAGAAAAGCGGAAGAAAATAGTTTTAGTTTACTCAATATTACATGCTAGAAGAAAAGTTTGCATGAGAAACACTGAAGAGGTAATTTTTTAATCCAGATTTCACAAACTCATGGTGCAAAGTGGGTCCCCCAGCTTCCTCTAGAGTTATAAACTGCTCTTGACTGCTTATTGGCTGCCTGTGAAATTTTCTGATTGAAATAACTCAAATGTTCCTACAATACTAATCATATCCGCCCATGCTGTTCTGACCGCTGTAGCCACCCCGTAACAGCCACTCACTGACTGGCTCTCCAGGCCACTGTAAGTTGCCTGGGCAGCTGACACGCCTATGCCCTGCATCACCTGGCTGCTATAAGCCCCATTGCTAGCCCCTGTTGTTGAATTCAGGAAGAGTTCTATGTATCTGTGCTGCATGTTGGCCCTGTCCTTGGACATAGCTGCCACTGCTTCTTCATGAGTAGCAAACTCAACATCAGCTTCTCCCGTCACCCTTCCATCAGGACCAATCTCAATATGAACTCTCACAGGGTTGAGTGGAGAGAAGAAGTTGTAAATGTCGTTCTCCGTTGCTTTGTAGGACAGCCCTCTCATGTGGACGCAGTGGCCGGTGGTGCTCTGCACTGTGAACTCGCTGTCTCCATATCTGTGGTCATACATTCCTGAGAGACAATAGCTGAGGTCTCTCCCAAACAGGTCAGTGGTGAAGCCATAGCCATCACTGAGGCCACTGTATTCTTCATAGCCCCCATAGCCTGCACTATAGGCACCAGACCTCATCCTATCCAGACCTGCCTGTTTCACAATGCCAATGTACCTCCGGGCTGTGCCAGGCCTGTCATAAGGCCCAGGCCTTTGCACAGACATAAACTTCAGAGGTGGATCTGAGTATGATCTAACTTCCTCCTGACTGCTCTTAAACACTTCAATATACCTGTGCCCTATTCTCTCCTTGTGCTTCCCTAAAGCTTTCTCAGCTAACTCTTGTGAGGCAAACTGAACGAAGGCCTCCCCTGTAATCTTGCCTTCCGGGTCCACAGGTAGTGTGATCCCGTTTGGCACAATTTCCAACCCTGAGAAGAACTGAACGATTTCTTCCTTTGTGCATCCAAATGGGAGTCCCCGAAGCCTCACAAAGCCATCATTGGCACTGTCGGCGCTGTTTGGACCACTGTGCTTCAACACCCAATCCATCTCGGTTCTGTGTGACTTGAACACCTCAATATACCGGTGTCCCATGCTTTCCCTGTCTTTTTTCAGAGCCAATTTTACATCATCTTCTGACTCAAGTTCGTACATTTTCTTTATACATTGTTCTATTGAGGGGCATATGGGTTGTTTCCAGTTTCTGGCTATTATGAATAAAGACCTGATGAATGTGGCTGAGCAAGTGTCCTTCTAGAGAGATGGTATGTCCTTTGGGTATATGCCCAAGAGTGGTATAGCTGGATCTGGAAGTAGATCAATTCCCAGGTATCTAAGGAACTGCTATATTGATTTCTATAATGTCTGTACAAGTTTGCACTCACACTGATAATGGAGGGATGTTCCCCTTGCTCCATATCTTCAACAGAATGAATTGTTTCTTTTGATTTTGAGCTTAGCTATTCTGTTAGGTATAAGATGGAATCTCAATTTTCATTTGCATTTCTCTGATGGATAAGAATGTTGAACATTCCCTATAGGTGGAACAACAATATGAACTAATCAGAACCCCCAGAGCTCGTGTCTTTAGCTGCATATTTAGCAGATGATGGCCTATTTGGCCATCATTGGGAAGAGAGTCCCCTTGGTCTTGCAAACTTTATATGCCCTAGTGTATAGGGGAACTCCAGGGCCAAGAAGTGGGAGTGAGTGGGTAGGGGAGCAGGGTAGGGAGGGAGGGTATAGGGCACTTTTGGGATAGCATTTGAAATGAAGAAAATATCTAATAAAAATTTTTTTAAAGAGTTCAAAAAAGAAAAAAGAATGTTGAACATTTCTTTCTTGGCCACTTGAGATTCCTCTATTGAGAATTCTCTGTTTAAAACTGTACCTCATTCTTAAATTGTATTATTTGGGTTTTTTACATCTAGTTTTTTGAGTTATTTATATATTTTGGATATTAGTCCTCTATCAGATGCGTAATTGCTAAAAAATAAATAAATAAATCTTTTCTCATTCTGTAGATTGCTGTTTTGTCCCATTGATGGTATCCTTTGCTTTACAACACTGTTTTAGTTTTATGAGATCTTGTTTATTAAATGTTGATCTTAGTGCCTATACTATTGGTGATCTGCTCAGAAAGTTGTCTTTTAGGCATATATTTTTACATCCTACTTCAATAAGGGTTCAACCTTACCTCTAGCCCACCAACCAGAGGTATTGGGAAAGAAAGGTTATTAGGATACAGGGGAAGTGGACCTATTTAGAAATAAATAGTTCTTTGGGGCAATTCCAATCTTCGTTGTTCTCAGTCCAGTCCACTCAGCAGACACCACACATGAACCATCAGCTGCAGTTCAATCCAGAAAAAAACCACAAAGTTCACCAACCAGCCCAAGTCTCCTCTGCAGAAGCTATAGGAACCTCACTAGAAATTCTCTGGCGAGTTTCTCTCTATAATATCACCACAAGCAAAGCTCAGCAATGCAATGTACGGTGAACATGGGTGTGGTCAACTGAAGAATAGCGAGGCAGAGCAAGGTAAATCAATGCTCGAGCTCCTGTTGTCATTGGAGTCATATTTATATTTCTTCTAAACATCACATGTCCTTTCACATGTCTAGTATAGCAAAACATCCTTTCACTTGTGTGCTCCAGCAAAACATCATTTGACATAACTGAATTTCTAAAGAAACCAGAAGTTTCCACTTCATTGTCTCCTATGTCACCACATTTAAGGCTGTTCCTCTCTTTCACTTGTATCAGGTTCAGTGGATCTGGTTTTATGCTGAGGTCTTTTATCCATTTGGACTTGACTTTTGTTCAGGGTAATAAATATTGATCCATTTGCATTTTTCTACATGCATACATCCAGTTAGACCAGCACCATTGGCTGAAGATGCTATGTTTTTTTTCAGTATGTATTTTTGTCTTCTTTATGAAAAAAATCAAGTGTCCATAGGTGTGTGGATTCATATCTGAGTCTTTAATTCAATTCCATTGATCAGCATGTCTGTTTTATGCCAATACTGTGCAGTTTTTATTAGTATAGCTTTGTAGTACAGCTTGAAATCAGGAATGGTGAGAACTCTAGCAATTCTTTTATTATTCATGATTATTTGAGGATTTCCTATGAAGCTGAAGCTTATTCTTTCAAGTTCTGTGAATAATTGTGTTGAAATTTTAATGGTGATTGCATTTAATCTGTAGATTGCTTTTGGTAGGATGGTCAATTTTGCTATGTTAATACTACCAATCCATGAGCATGGAAGATCTTTCCATCTTCTGATATATTCTTCAACTTCTTTCTTCAAAGACTTGAAGTTTTTATCATACAAGTCTTTTACTTGCTTGGTCAGAGTTACCTCAAGATATTTTATATACTTGAGGTTATTGTGAAAGGTGTTGTTTCCCTGATTTCTTTCTCAGTCCATTTGTCATTTGTACAAAGGAGGAATACAGATTTTTATAAGTTTATTTTATATCTAGCTACTTTGCTAAAAAGTTTTTATTAGCTATAGGAATCTCCCTTTTGAATTTCTGGGGTCACTTATTTATGCTATTGTATTATTTACAAATACAAATACTTTAACTCCTTTTCCTGATCTCCTTCAGTTTTCTTTTTGTTCTAGTTAGGACTGTAAGTACCTTCTTGAATAAATATAAAGTGGTCCTGTCTTGTTCCTGATTTTAATGGAATCCCTTTGAGTTTCTGTCAATTTAAGTTGATGTTAGGTATGGGCTTGCTGTAAACTGACTTTATTGTATTGAGGTATGTGCCTTGTATTCTTAATCTTTCCAGAATTTTTTAAACAATTTTTATTTATTTATTTATTTATTTATTTATTTATTTATTTATTATATGTAAGTACACTGTAGCTGTCTTCAGACACTCCAGAAGAGGGAGTCAGATCTTGTTACAGATGGTTGTGAGCCATCATGTGGTTGCTGGGATTTGAACTCCGGACCTTCAGAAGAGCAGTCGGGTGCTCTTACCCACTGAGCCATCTCACCAGCCCCTTTCCAGAATTTTTATCATTAAGCAAGTGTTGGATTTTGGAGGCCTTTTCTACATCTAATGAGATGCTCGTGTGGTTTTTCTTGTTCAATTTGTTTATGTGCTAAATAACATTTATTCATTTATATCTGTTGAACCACTCCGGCATATCTGGAATGAAGCCTACTTGATCATGGTGGATGATCTTTTTGATGTGGCCTTGGATTTTGTTTGCAATCATTTTGTTGAGAATTTTTACATCTATGTTCATTAAGGGAATTGAATAATTATCTCTATAATTATCTTTCTTTGTTGACTCTTTATGTGGTTTGGATATGGCTTCACAGAGTAAATTGGGCAGTTCTGTCTACTTCTATTTTGTGGAATAATCTTAGGAGTTTTGACATTAACTCTTCTTTGAAAGTCTGTTAGAATCAGCACTAAAACCATCTGGCCCTGGGCTTTTTTTGGTTGGGAGACTTTTCTTTTTAACTTTTAGAAAATGTATTTGTTTATTCACTTTCTATTCTAATATCAGCACCTTCCTCTCTTCTCAGCACCCCCTCTCCTTCCAGTACCCCCTCACAGACATCCTCCCTCCAGACCCCCTCTCTTTCTCCTCTGAGAAAGGGGATTCCCTCCAGGGGCATCACCCCACCTTGGCACATCAAGTCACTCCAGGTCTAAGACCCACATGAAGACCAACCTGCATGTCTGCTACATATATGTAGGGGACCTAGGTCCAGCCCATCCTTGTTTTTTGGTTGGTGGTTCAGTCAGTGGGGGCAGCCAAGGGTCAAGGTTAGTTGCCTCTGTTGGTTTTCCTGTGAAGTCTTTGTCATCTTCAGGTAACTCAATCCTTCTCCCAACTTTTCTACAAGACTCTCTGAGCTCCATCTAATGTTTGGCTGTGGGCAGGACCTCTGATTTTTTACTAATGGGAATGCAATATGGTAAAGACATTTGGAAATTATTTTTGGAATTTTAAAAACATTTAGTAGCATCTTATGTGATTTAATACACTCTTACAATACAGTCTGGTAGTCTAGGTCTACTTACATTCACAATTATTACCAAAACTTTGAAGCAGCCAAAAACATCCTTCAGTAAACGAATGCATAAGTAAACTGTGGCACATGAAATGAGGCATTAGGTCATAAAACCATGTAGAGGAATTAGATATAGATATTGACATTGATATAGATATTACTAAACAAAAGAAATCAATTAAAAGTATTTATGCATTGTAGGAGTCCAACTATATGATGTTCTAGAGAAGGTAAACTATAAAGCCAGTGAAGATATGAATGATTTTCCAGAATTTGAAAAAGGGGATACATCCAATTCCATGATTCCTTTAATTCTAGCACTAGGTGGCAGAGGCAGGGAGATCTCTGAGTCCAAGGCCAGCCTGGTGTGCATAGTGAGCTCCAGGACAGCCAGGACTACAAAGAAAAATGCTGTCCCAAAACAAACCAGCAAATACAAAAGGCAGAACACAGACTCTTTAGAATGCAGTACTCAATATAAACTGTCACACTAGATGTACTATAAATGTCATCACATGTTTGCACAAATACACAGAAAACATCACCAAGAGTAGATTCTAACATAGTCTATGGATTCTTGATAATATTATATTAATGTAAGGCTTTGGTAAAGATATTAGTAATGAGGGGGAGAATCCATGTATGTAATAAGAAGAGAAATGGGAAACTTGGGAATTTCTGCTGGAGACTTTTAATGACTTCTCTTTCACTAGGGGTTATTTGGTCTTGATTTAACCTTGCTAAGTTACCTATTAAGAAAATAATCCATATCTTTTAGGTTTTTCCAATTTGATGGAATTCGGGTTTTTAAAGTGTGCCCTGATTATCCTGGGTTTGCTGTGTGTCTGTAGTTATATCCCCCCTTTCAATGCTGATTTTGTTAATTCATATATTCTGTTTCTGCCTTTTAGTTAGTTGGGATAAAGGCTTGTGTATCTTGCTGACCTTTCTCAAAGAAACAACTCTTCGTTCCATTGATTCTTTGTATTTTCCTCTTTGTTTCTATTTTATTAATTTTAACCCTGGATTTATTTCTTGCCATCTATTCCTCTTGGGTATGATTACTTTTTTGTTCTAGAGCTTTCAGGTATGCTGTTAAGTGTTTATTCCATCTTACAACTTGTAGTTCATCATCCAGAGAAGTTAGGTCAGGAACTCAAGGCAGGGACTGAGAGACAGGAACTGATGCAAAAACCATAGGAGTGCTGCTTATTGGCTTGTATCTCATTGGTGGCTCTTTCTAGTTTTTTATAGCAGCCAGCATCAGCATCCCAGGGGTGGCACCACCCACAGTGAGCACAGGCTTGCCTACAGACCATTATAGTGGCGGGGGCGGGGGGGGGAGACATTTTCTTAATTGAAGTTCTCTTTTCTAAAATGATTCTAGCTGTGTCAAATTGACATAAATCTAGCCAGCACATTTTCTGCAAGAATTTTGGTCCAATTGGTCTGATGTAGGAAACATTTATTGCTATTTTTTTAAACTTTCTAGTTAATTTTATTATGTATGTGTTGAAAGTGCTAGTATTGGGAATAGTTCTAGTAGGGCTAAACCAAGGTTTCTCAACAGCATTTGTCTGGAGAGTAAAGCCTTGCTTTTAACAGAGGTGTATTTTGTCTTAGGATCAACCTCGTAGTGTAACTGTTCTTCAGTGAGGTAACTACATGTTTAGCTTTAGTGGTTACTTCATGATGGTGTTCCTAAATGTTGGCAGCACTCTCCACTTTGATCAGTACTATGTGTGCAGCCCAGATGCACTCTATCCTCAGCAGTATTTGATTTTGTCAGTGTTTTGAGATTTAGCATTTCTTTTGTTTTAATCTGCTTTTTTTTTAATTAAAAAAAATCAAATGTTCTTCATTTGTGTGACATTTGTATGCGCTGTTTTGTGAAGTTGTCTGATTCTACCAGCATTTTGTTATTGTTTTGCTCTGCTGCTGATGTTTTTGAGATTGTCCCTGTGTACCCCCACCTGGCCTGGAATTCACTCTGTACCAGACTGGCTTTGAATTTACAGAGATGCTCCTGCCTCTGCTCCGGGGTGCCACCACACCAGGCACCCCAGTATTACTTTTATGCTACTACAGAGAGACACTAGAACAGTTTCAAAATAGGACTTCAGACCAGACTGTCTACGGAAGCAGTGCACTGTTTGCTTTTGTAATATTGATGTTGGAACCCAGGGCCTTCCGTATCACTGAGTCCATCCCTAAGCCTAGTAATATATCTTTTATGGTGAAGAGTGTTGCTGCTGGGTGGTGGTGGTGCACGCCTTTAAATCCCAGCACTTGGGAGGCAGAGGCAGGTGGATTTCTGAGTTCGAGGCCAACCTGGCCTACAGAATGAGTTCCAGAACAGCCAGGGCTACATAGAAAACCCTGTCTTGAAAATTACAAACTGCAAAGAAAGAAAGAATGAAAGCAATCAAGCAGAAAGGAAGGAAGGAAGGAAGGAAGGAAGGAAGGAAGGAAGGAAGGAAGGGAGGAAGGGAGGGAGGGAGGGAGGGAGGGAGGGAGGGAGGGAGGGAGAGAGGGAGGGAGGGAGGGAGGCAGGGAGGGAGGGAGGGAGGGAGGGAGGGGGAGGGGCAGGGGGAGAGGGAGAGGGAGAGGAGGGAGGGAGAAGGAGAGGGAGAAAGAAAAGATGTAAAGAAAAAGAGAGAAGGGAGGGGGAGCCTGTCAAACTGAGGTTCAGGGATTTTCTTCCATGGCTATCTCTCTGGAGTTAAGCTTGCTTCCCTACTAGACCAAGATTCTCCAGCCCACTTCAGTTGTAACCACAGTAGAGATTCGTATTTTTTGCTCAAGAAGATTCTAGATGATATAAACTATGAACCTTAGGACTTACAAACTTGAAACCTCAACCCCAGATACAAGCCCTCTCTTGGGAACTCACCCTATTTCACTGCTGATCTCCACAATTCTTCCACCTAACTCTCAAGTGATCACCTTCTTCTATCTTAGATAATTCAACCTTGAACTGTTTCTTAATTTCAATTGAGATGAGGTAATGCAATGTTTGAAACTTACATAAGATATAATTTCTAATATGAAAATCTAGTAAAATAAATTGGATTGCATCAGAAAACAAAAGAACAAAACAAAACAAATTCTTCACAAAAAAAAAAAAAAAGAAAAGAAAACCCTGTCTTGAAAAAACAAAAAACAAAAAAAGAGTGTTGCTATTGTTATGCCTATTGGTAGGTATGGTAGCATTTGCCTAGAATCTCAGAATTTGTTAGAAGCCAAGAGTTTAAGAGTTCAAGGGTAACATCAGAAACATGTACATAGCAAGCTAGAGACCAGCATGGACTGCATGAGATCCTAACTGCACCCCTAATACTAATGATGATAATAGTATATAATAATAATAGCAATAATAATAATACTTAAGATCCTAACCTCACCCCAAAGAAAAAGAAGGAGGAGGAGGAAGAGGAAGAAGAGGAGGAGGCAGAGGAGGAAGAAGAGCAGCAGCAGCATGTATAAGGCCTCAGTTTAGTCCTAGCACCATAAAAAAATTGTACCAAAATATGCTTAAAATAAAATTTATATTTTTAAGGCTAAATTATAGCAGTTTTAATACATTCATAATGTCTCACAAACTAGTTCACTATTCTTTGTGTTATTTAATAATTTCTTAAGTTATAATAGATATATAATTAATTGCATTACAATTTGACAAATTTTAATATATATACATGTTCTTTCATTCACCACTGAAATCAAAATAATGATCATATTCATCATCTTTAAAGGTTTCCTCATGAATATTTTCATTCTTTCTCCCACCAGATGTCCCTCTCCAGGCAGCTACTGATCTTTCTTTCCCTCCAGAATGGTTTGTGTTTTCTGGTATGCTGTGTAAGTGGAACCATGCTGAGCTGGGTTTTGTCCAGCTTCTTTCACTTAACTACAGTTAATTTGAACTCCTTCCATGTTATTGCTACTTGATCAGTTGCTTATCCATTGTTACCCATCTCCTTGTTGATGGACATTTGAGTTGTTTGTAGTTGAGATCTGAGGACTGTTACAGTAACAGTGTGGATGTTTGCTTATCAGTGTCTGCTTTCCTTTCTCTTGGGTAAATACTTAGGAATGAAATGTCTGGATCATATGGCCAGCATTAACTTCTAAGAAACTGCTCATCTATCATGAAGTGGCTGTACTATTCTACCTGCCCACCAATAGTGAGTGAAGAATTCCAGACCCTTGTATCTTCTCAGGACACTGCATTGTCAGTTCTTTTCATTTTAGTCATTTTTTTAATCAAGCCATTATTCCACTCCATGTGCTTGTCATGTATCTTCATCATGTTTTGTATCATCCTTGGTCCTTGAAACTTGCTAAATTTCCTTAGTAGCTTTTATAAGTTATTGTAGATTCTCTGTACCTCTTTGTAAATAAACATGCCATCTCTAAATACAAACAAGTTCATTTTGTTGTCTTTAAGCCAGCCTTTCTTCCCTTCTTTTCTAGGTTGAACACTGAAAGTTAAAATGTCCTTTCTCAGTTCAAATAGAAATAGCTAAAGTGGACAGCCTTGCTTTGTTGCCTACCTTAGGAGGAAAACATTTACTCTCATGCCACTGAGTACCAAGCTGCCTGTCTGTTAAGACGTCCTTGCTGTATAAGATGCAGGAAGGACAGCAGACGTGGGGAGGAACACTGGAGCTCTGAGGTGTAATGAGCGTTCCCACGGGAGAAACAAGGGGAAAGGATCTGCCTGCGCACAAAGCTGAGATCAGACCTTATTGAATGGTGGCGATGCCAAGGAATCTGGGACTAGTAAGCAGAAAGCATCGCACCAGGGTAGCCGTGGAACCACTGGACATGAGAGTCTCAGGGTCTCCTGTGGTACAAGACCACTCCTTGTATCAGAAGCAAGAGGAGCACCAACAGAAAAGATCTTCCTTCCTGTCCTCCCTTTACATGCTGTGTCCTTTGATGTCCTTCTAGTGGTTTTCAGCAGTTTGCCTGTCATCGCCTTAAGATAGTCTTATTTATATTAACCATCCTTGGGACCCATTGATACACCTGGGTATAAAAATTTCTATTTCACCTATTTTTCCCTCAGATACTTTGTTCCATCGTCTCTTATCCTTTGGAGACACAATGTCAGATTTTTCTGAATTGTTCTACAGATCATTAAAGTTCTCTTGATTTTTAAGACTTTTTCCTCCCCCATCTCCATTTCAATTTATGCTATGAAATCCACTGATGATATTTTTGTTATTTAGTCTGTTACATTCATGTCATGTTGCAATTTTTACATTTCTGACAATGTGCTTTGCAATTCTAGGACTTAAATAGATTCATTCTCTCTCCCTCCTTCCCTCCCTCCATGCTTCTTTCCTGAAGGGGCTGTGTGTGTAAATGTATTCAGGTATGTGTGGAGACCACAGGACAACCTGGTCATTCTTCAGGTTTCATTCTTTAGATCCTATCCACTCCTGTTTTTAAGACAAGTTCTTTCTTGATGACCTGGACATCACAAGTAGACTAAGCTGGGTGACTAGGAATGGTAGGAATTTGCTACCTGTTCTCTTTCTAAATGGCAATTGTTACATCATCGAGCATATTCATGATGTATCCCTTATAACATCGCTAACATTTAATTCATATTAATACTCATCTGTATTTTTCTCTTTACTTTGAATCTTGTTTTTGTTTCTTTTCATGTATAATTCTGGTTATTTATCCATAATTGTGGGTGACACCTGTTAGAAACTCTTGCTTTTTGTTACATTGTTTGCCAGGCAGTTTAAGCTGACTAATCATACTGAAGCTGTAGACCCTTTTACTTTTTTTCTTAGTCTTTAGATGAATCTCTTAGGCCTGATACAATTTGAAGTCTATACTTCAATGCATAGTTCTGAGATGTCCATGGAAGCCTGAGGTGTGCACCAAGCTCTCCACCTATATTGAACTTAGGTTTCTATACATATGTCTTCATTTTGATGGAAATCCTGAGATCCGTAATAAGGCTTCTGACCATATGGAACTCAAGTATGTCTTGGCCAGTAGCTGATATCTCTAGTCTTGTTTTTTAATTTGAGTGTTTAATTTGGGTGCTTGCAGGTTTCTTGGTGTTTCTGTATTTTCAGTTCAAATATTATTTAGGATTTTAACAAAATTTCTATGCACACAAGTCTCTCTCTTTAGCTGTTTTTTGGAGGGAGGGGAAGTCTTCCCTCTCACTGTGTCTACCTTTTGTCTTAATCCCATCTACCATATCCATGACCTAATCAAATGACGTAGCCCAGCAGTCTTCCTGATTCAAACCTTTCTTCTCTTTAAACCGCTCTTCACAGTGAAGCCAGATATTATTCACTGGTAATCTTTTAACAACAGATAATTGGTGAATACCTTCTCAAAAGATAGTACCTCAGTCAAACTGTTCCAGCTTCTGTGTCAGCTTGTCACATAGATTCAGCTGTAGGGTTACTACAAACCCAAACTGATCTAGTTCATTCCTGAGGTCCCAACAGGCAGGATGTGCCTGTGTGCATGACGCCAGGTACCAAAGGCAATGTGGAAGCAGGTCCAGGCAAAGCTGCTTGGCCAAGAGGCCTGGGTCACACCTAAGGAAACTCAAGCTTAGAAACCCACACTATAACAAAAGAGCTGTGAGCAAAGCAGGACTCTGCCCCGAGTGAGATATTATGCGTATTCTGGTCTGCCCTCTAAGCTCATGAGGAACTGTTTCCAGCCTCCAAATACACTTTCCACTTGGACATCCTTGAAAAGGTATTTTTACTTACTGTACATGTTGAAACAATATGAAAAACTGGCTGCAAACAAGAACAAGAACAAAGCAAACTTACCTTAGGCCAAACTTTAAGAATAACTTCAGAGATCCCAGAATCATCTCATCTATTCTTCTACTCCCTCCATCATTTTCCTCACCATATGCAAAAGAAAAAAACAACATTCAACTACTTGTTAATTGCCGGCATAAATTTACATAATACGTTTTAAATCCTTCATCCCACAATAAGATATAGGATGAGAACCAGAATTACCTCAGAAGCATTGGGAAAGCACTCCTTTCCCCTCAGCTCGAAAGGCAGACTCTTCACAGAAGCATTAACTATAATTAGCAGTGTATCCGTACTTTAAGCTGTTACCCAGAAGAACTGTGCTAGGCCTGGGGAGAAGAGGACTTACGAGAAATTGCATGCCATGTAAGGAGGATGGGTGTGTAATGAATACAGCATAAATTACAGGCCAGTGTCAGTTTGTTGAATATCCTTTAAAATCAGGTCCATCTCAGGTTCAAAATCATTGTAAGCTGGGTGTGATGGTACATGCCTTTAATTTGAGCACTCCAGAGACAGGCAGAACTCTGTATGTTCCAGGTCATGTTGAGTTCAGGCCAACCAGAGCTACATAGTGAGACTCTTTATTAAAACAAAACAAAACAAAACAAAACAAAACATAGTGAGACTCTTTATTAAAACAAAACAATACAAAACAACACAAAATAAAACAATAAGACCCAAGCAAACAAAAGGATGGGTGCAATCATCAGGGAAAACACTCCAGTTTCTACTACAACAAACAAACCTTGTATTTTGTATTTTGACCTCCTGATGCAGTTATGGTTATGAATTGGGTTATAGTCACAGTCTTTCCCATTATTCATGGGGCTTGTTCCTTGAAACCTAGTTTCACAAGCACATAATTCCTATAATCAAGTTTTTCCTGTCCAAGATACCTACAGGACTTCTCTTTCCTAACTGAAGCTGCCTAGTGGAGGAAGGAATTGAAACTTCAAAAGTGTTCAAATTGAGAAGGAATGTGAGTGAGGAAGTGGGATTCACACATAGGGAATGGAATAGAGTAAATAAAGTTTGAAGGTGTAGATGGACTAGTATTTTTTAGTCCACTACTGGAGGCACTGACCAGAGAAAAGAATTATAAATTGGAATTCCTGTTGTACCATCTGTTACCTTTCAAGTGATGCTAATTTAATGTCTCTTTCCCTTCTTTTCCTCTTTTCTTTCTCCTTCCACATCTCACTTGTTTATACATTAAACCTTCCAGTGTCACAGTTTTACTCATAAACTTGTATTGCTTGTTTTGATGGTGTTCAGAATTAAAGTTGCTGTACTTCCAATGCTTTGTTCCTCCCATTGAATATTCCACAGAGAATAGTGAGCAGAGTCATTCTTGAACTTGGCTCTATTACTAAGTAGAACCATTCATAAATTTAGTCTCCTTGGACTAACTGGATTTATGGTGAGCTATCAGAAATCCTCCCAGATGTGCCTGACTGCACATGGAAGCTCTGAGCTTTACAGCCCTGTTTACTGCCAGCTGATTCTGACCAGAGCAATAGCTCTTGTCTGTGGCAGAGGAGAGTTAAGAGTATGACAGGGAATTTGACTTAGTGGTAGGCAAAAAAAAGTAATATTATGGGCTTGTAGAAGATGGGTGCCAGGCATATTGGATGCTGTAAGGCAGATGCTTCGCAGTAGCTATAGACCAATTACATATCCTAAGGTACAATGTATACAGTCCAACATACATTTGGTGTTTAGCATCAGTAGCATATGGTAAGTCATTACAAAACATGTTTCTAATTTTGGTAAAGTAAGTTGGAAGGAGATGTCATTTGAAAGACTGTCAGGTATTCCCTGTCATCCTGTCTTCCTGGGATATTTGCTGGCATGCTTTCTTGGTAAATTTCATTTGTTGTTAGTAACTATGAATAGGCTTAAATAACTTTTTCCTTGGATTTTTGGAAAGTTTTTTCTCAGACATATTTTCTCATTTATTTTATCCAAGTTAATGAGGCTTAGGATTCAGAAGAGTGTTTTTTAGTAAAACAGAGAAATTATGAAAATTTAAAGGACCTCAACCATCATTCAGTAGAGCATTTCCCAAAACTTCTCTAGCATAACACTCCCAAGATGGGGAGATGACTCACTGGGTAAAAGCTCTTACCACACAAGCATGAGGGACTGAAGTCCTAATCCCTAGATCTCAGTAAAAACCAGAGGATAGTGTACATCTGTAATCCCAGCACTCCTACTGGGACATGGGAGATGGAGGCAGAAGAATTGCTCACAGCTCCTCGGCCAATTAGTTTGTGCACACAGTGGAAAACAACAGAGAGCCTGTCTTACACAAGGGAGAGACTCACCCAAGGCTGCTCTCTAACCTCTAACACAGCACCAGAGCATTCACAGACCTTAATTCACCCACACCAATGCTTGTGTGTGCACAAGCACACATGGAAGAGCACAGTCCCATGAGACCTGTGAAGACTAAGTCCCCTGGTCAACTAAGTATGGGGAATGTTGCCTATTTATCCTTGGAAATTCACAGGACAGGTAGAAGCTCTTCCACAATTTCTCAGAATCTGTTGATTGCAATAGATTTTTTTTTCTAGCATAAACTAATACCACTTAAGAACTGGTCGCTGTAAACCGCTTGGCAAATACTAGTTTCTACATCTTAATTGGACTAGGTCATTTCATAGTTGAGGGAACTGACCCCTAAATTTACCTTACTTATCACTTCTAAAACCAGTGCCTTTCACAAAGTAGGTATGTAACAACAGTTAGCCAAATCAAATCATAAGGAGTTGGAGTCAGGATTCAGATTCAGGCCCCTGATTGTAATTATGGTGATAATATTTAATGATGATGCAGTTACACTCATGTTCACCACTAAAAGCTGATGGTAGGTGAAGGCATATTCTGTTCCTTTTTGTAAAAACAGAAAATCATATATTGACCTGTAAAGCAAAGTGGAAATGAAATTTTTACTGATGTTTTAAACTACAATAGTCTTAGGTTGTTGATCTATACCAGTGTCAGATGTTTGTGTCTTGATTTTTTTTAGGTGTTTTTGGTTGTTTTGTTGTTGTTGTTTGTTTGTTTGTTTGTTTGTTTAAAGTAAAGCCTAAGTCTCTCAGCAGACATCTGAAGGAGGAATTTTCTGAAGGCTCTTTTCTATTCCCATGATTCTCATGCAATTCTTCAATTCATTCTGGTCTAGAAAGCAGTGGATCTCCTGTGAAGAGGTGCTAATCCCAAGGCAATCAAAAATAGGCTCCCCAACGCTGTGCACGTTACTTTTGGTTTTGTTACTTTTTTGTTTTTGTTTTTTTTTTTAGTGTATTTTCTCCTTAAAACCTTCCTTTTTCATCAAATGCTGTACTATATAAGGAGCAGCTGGGAATTTAAAAGGACTCTGTATCTGCATTAAAATAAATCATTACCATACTAAGCTAACGTCATATTTTTGACATCACCAGAGAAGATCTTGGGATGAAATTCTTGAATTGTACTCGACCTTTCAAGCTGACAGGGAGCTTAAGTTAGATAGTGCCCCCCATTGTCTTACAACAGACACCATCTCTTAGGATTGCTATCATTTGTTCACAAAGAAATGTTGACAATAGCAAAGGGGTGTGGGTTCGGGCAGATAAACACATATTTTGTGTTTATCTTCAAAAGTCTGGACATAGTTTTTACTGCTGGAAGTAAGCAGGTATGGTGATGGGTGTGTGGGGGAATCACATCAGGGCCCCAGTCTTTATGGCCGCACTGCTGGCTGCTTGATACAACCCAGTATATTGTACTGTGTTGTTCCAGCTGCCTTTGTAAACACAGGAGCCTTAATAGATCATTCTGAAAGAAGCTACCATCCTGCCGTGTCTGTGGTAGCCTTCGCTCAGGTTTCTGACATATCCTTAATCTGAGCTCAGCCTTGTCATTTGGATCAATAGCAAACCAGATAAGATGTCTTCTACTTGCAAGACTATGGCTATAAAAGGTATTTGAAAAATAAATTCACTTTTTATGTCCATGCCACAAACCTGGGTAGTACTAATTTGTCATTTGTCTCTCCATCTGTCTGTAAACAGTCTGTTAAATTGGTTATTGATGAGACTAAAGTGAATTATACTTGAAGAAAGTATAATATAGAAATAAAATTCATAGTAGATATCTTAAATTCCTATAAAAGGGTGACATCTATTGACTTTCAACTGTAATCTATCCTAAAATAATGAACAATTAGTTTTATGTAATTTTCTGTTCCAAATCATCAGTAATATCTAACTCCGATTATAAACTATATTTTATAAACTCCTCATATGTAATATTTAATCTTCCTCTGTAGCATAGTTAATCATTTTATAACTCATATTCATACTAACATATGTGTATGGTACTCTGTGCTGCACACTAGAGATTCTGGGTATTTTTGTGAGGATAGATTATGTTACAATTGTAGCATCATAAGGTTAGAAGAAAATCTTGATATCATCTCCCACAAGCTTCTCACTTAACAAGAAACCAAATTGCAGTTCTTTTTTTTTTTTTTTTTTTTTAAAGATTTATTTGTTATTATATGTAAGTACACTGTAGCTGTCTTCAGACACACCAGAAGAGGGAGTCAGATCTTGTTACGGATGGTTGTGAGCCACCATGTGGTTGCTGGGATTTGAACTCTGGACCTTCGGAAGAGCAGTCGGGTGCTCTTACCCGCTGAGCCATCTCGCCAGCCCCAAATTGCAGTTCTTAAGACACAGGCAGCCAGTTACTCAGCGCCCTAGCACAAGTGCCCCAGCGCATGCTTGCATGATCTCTTTCTCTAGTAAGTGCACAGCTCATTCAGTCTGGATTAATGATGATTCTGGCTCTCACAAAAGGGTGTCTGTGAGAATCTTAACTAAGGCATGACAATAAAGCATTTTGAAATTTAAGTGCAGTCTGGAAAGTAACCAGTTCTTCCCAGGACAGGAGGGAGAACTGCAGAAGGAAAGCCATGGCTCCTTGGATCCATGAGATCCAGACTGGCCACTGTTTCCTTTTGTGGATATTTCTTTATGTTTGAGGATTTTTTAGTGAGTGCGATTTTATGACCAAAATTATTTTTTCTTTTAACTTCATATTTCACCATAATTTCACAGTTATTGAAAAGTTATAAAAGCTGTTATGAATAGTCTGTGTCCTTCACTCACTTCCTCAAGTGTGCGCATCTTATCATGTGTGCCTCGTCCTTTTCTCTCCGTGAATGTGAGCATGTGCACATTGTCTTCTGGACCAGGTGAGTCAAATGCAAGTGTAGTTCCCCTTTGTCCCAAGTGTTCATTACATACTTACCCAAAACAAGAGCATCCTCTTACATAACCACACTAAGAGTCTCAAAAGCTTGTTTAAGTTTCCCCGGTTATCTCAATAATGTCATCTATGCAGAGGAAGGGTCAGGATCAGGTGCTGGAATTTATGAAGTCACTTTCATCTTCATTGATCTACAACAGTTACTTGGTCTTTGGTGTGTGTGTATGCTTCATAACACAAATCATCTCATATCATAGGCCTCTGAACTTGTAAGCTATCTTTCATTTTGATTTATCTATTGTTTTCCATAGTTGGTTAAGGTTAGGCACTTATTGGGAGGATGTTAGGAGTGCCTTTTGGGGTGGGTTTGAGATAGAGTTTCCCTGTGTAGCCCTGGCTATCCTGGAACTCATTCTGTAGAGCAGGCTGGCCTCAAACTCAGAGATCCACCTGCCTCTGCACTCCCTGGTCCTGGCATTGAATGTATGCACCACCAATGCCAAGCCAATAGAGTGACTATTTTAAATGTGTCTGTGTGAGTGTTTGCTTGTGTGTACCTACATACATCATATATGTGCCTGGTGCCTGCAGAGGCCAGATGAGAGCTTTTACTTTCCTGGAGCTGGAGTTACAGATAGTTGTGAACCACCATATGGGTGCTAGGAACAAAGCCCAGTTCCCTGTAAAAGCAACAAATGCTCTTAACCACTGAGCCATCTCTCCAGTGCCACACTGTGTTCTTCTCAGTTATATATTATACCAACCAGGTGAGCTTGGCTAACCCCAGGGTTGGAAATGCTCGTCCAAACAGTTGGCAACAAAGGACATCTGCTATACAGTATAAAATCATTATCTTCTCATATTTTAGTGATTATCTATCTCATGGAGAACAAATTTTAAAATATGTAAAATCCTAATCATTATTACAATGTCACTGATGTCAGCATCTCTGACCATGCCACCTGAATTTATTATTATACAGTTACCCCTAGAAGAAGTTTTTTTTTCCATTAATGTATTTATTTATTCACATTACATCCCGATCGCATCCCCCTCCCAGTTCCCCCTCCCAGGTCCCTCTCCCCATCTCCTCCTCCCCTAACCTCGGAGAAGGGAGACATCCCCCCTGGGTACCAACCCACCATGGCACCTCAATTCACTGTAGAACTAGTATATACTCTCCTACTGAGGTCACACAGACAGCCCAGTTAGGGGACTAACATCTGTTGGCAGACAGCAGGGTCAGGGACGGCCCCTGTTCCAGTTGTTGGACGGCCTCCATGAAGAACAAGCTGCACATCTGCTACATATGTGCAGGGGTCAGGGGGTGGGGACTAGGTCTAGCTCTTTTTTTAAACTAACTGCTTAAGGCTGAATTTAGCTCAGGGGTGGAATAGTTACCTAGCACACCCAAGCCTCTAGATATGATCCCTAACACCACAAAAGATAATACAGAATAAAATAAAACACTATTCTGGGTGTAAAGTATAATACATAGTTTAATTTAAAAGCTATAAGAGCACCTCTCATTTTAAGTAAACACCTAAACAAATGGAGGTGAGTGCACCGGCGCACTAACAGAGTTTGTACTAGGCTCCACAGTCTGGAATTGACGGTGATCCCCCTCCTATGTGTTTTTCCAATTAAAAAATTTTTTTCAATAACTAAAATTTTGTGTGGATACCTGAAATGATTATTACCTTATTGCCAGTTGGCACACTAAGGGCTTTAGAGACATATGTTAGATTAGCATTGTAGCAAGCAAGACACTTAACCTGGGATAATTAGAGATTAGAACATCTAAAATAGTGTCTGATCTGAAAACATTTCTTCCCACTTCAAACACTAACCTGTGCCATTATTCTTTGTCAATTTATGTTGCCTTTCTCTCTGTTGCAAAGAGAAAAGTCTGGTGTGGTAGTTGACAGGTGAGGGAAGGACGTACAGAATGTAGAGGGTGTATGTCTTAGATAGAGGGAAGAAGTGACATATTGTTTTCCTTCCATTGAAAACAGATTTCTTTCTCACATAATGTATCCTGATTCTGGTTTTCCCTCTCTCAACTCTTCCCAGCTCCTTCCCACTTCCCCTGCCACCAGATCCATGGGTCCTCTATCTCCCATCAGAAAATAAACAAACTTCCATGGGATAATAATAAAATATAATACAATAAGAAAACAAAACCCAACACATTGCAATTGTATAAAACAAGCAGAAGAAAAAAGAGGCTAAGAGAAGGCACAAGAAATAGAAACCTACACGTTTGCGCACTCCAGAATCCTATTAAAACACTAAACTGGAAGCCATAATATATGCACAAAAGATTTGTAATGTAAAAACAGAGAAGAAAACTATATAAATAAAGTAAAGAACTAAAAATAATAAAATAAAATTACAAAGAGAGAAAGGAGTAGCCCTGATATGACATTACGAGACGAGGAACCTCCAAAACTAGCACAGTCCATCTCTGCTGGCCATCTATGTCTGGGCATGCAGCCTACCCTTAGAAAGAGCTGGTTTCCCCAGTAAGACTCCCGTAGAGGAAACTAAATTTTCAAGTGGTTATCAACTGAAGATTGCTTCTGGGTTAGGGGTATGCGATCACTTGCCCTTCAGCTACATCACAATTGGCACAGACTACAGTAGGTCATCACAGGGATGCATGCTGCCTCAGTCTGAATTCATATGAGCTTTGATCCTATTGATTTAGAGAGCCACGTTTCCTTGAGTCCTCTATTCCTTAAGACTCCTACTCTCTTTGTGCTTCCTCTTCCATGAGATGCCCTGAGTCCTGAGGGGAGGGATTTAATGGAGACATCCAGGGCTGAGTGTTCCAAGGTCTCTCACTCTCTTTGTTTTTGTTTTCTGGTTGTTTTTTTTTTTTTTTAAATATAGAATAGAGTGTATTCAGGACATGGGTATGAGAATTAAGAGGCTAGTAGAGGCAGAGAAAGGCAAAGAGGAGGAGAGAGTAGAGGCAGGCCATGAACACATGGAGAGAGGGGGAAGGGAATAGTGATGAAAGTGGGGAAGGGAAGAGCCCAAGAGGGAAAGAGGGAAGCAAGAGCACAAGAGTTCTTACTCTCTTTGTACAGTCTTGGTGTGGGTCTCTGTATCTGTTCCCATCTGCTTGTAGGAGGAAGCTTCTCTGATGCTGAGCAAGACTCTGATCTACACTCAGAATGTCACTAGGAGTCATTTTGTTGCTGCTGTTTGATGTTTTGTCTTGTTTTGTTTTGTTTTGTTTTTTTGAACAGTAGTGTTTGGTTTTACCCTAGGTCCCTGGATTTGGTTTGCAAGTATTTGAGTATTTGTGCATTTATATTCATAAGGGAATTGATCAGTATTTCTTTCTTTGTGGGGACTTTATGTGGTTTGGGTATCAGGGTAAAACTGTGGCATCATAAAATGAACTAGGCAATGTTTTTTCTTTACTATTTTGTGGAATTATTTGAGGAATATTGAGATTAACTCTTCAAAAGTCTGGTAAAATTCTGCACTAAAACCATCTATCCCTGAGTTTTTGTTTTTGTCTGCATATTTTGCCCCCTTTGGTTTGTTGGGAGACTTTTAATGACTGCTTCTATTTTGCTGGGGTTATTGGTCTTTTAAAATTGCTTATCTGATCTTGATTTAACTTTGGTAAGTAGTATATATAAAAAAATATCCTTTTTTAAAAGTATTTTTCCAACTTGGTGGAGCATCTCTGGACTTCCTTGTATCTGTTTTTATGTCCCCCTTTCATTTTTAATTTTGTTCATTTGAATATACACTTTGTTTCTTAGTTGATTTGGATAAAAGTTTGTCAATCTTACTGATTTTCTCAGAGAACCTCTTCTGTTTCATTGATTCTTTGTTGTTTGGTTCATTGGCTTGTTGTTGTTGCTACCTTATTGATTTCAGAAGTGAATTTGATTGTTTCTTGCCATCTATTCCTTTTGAGGCTGATTTCTTCTTTTTGTTCTAGAGCTTTTAGGTGTGCTGTGAAGTTGCTAATATGAGGTCTCTATAATTTTGTTCTTTTACTTTTTTACATAGGCACTTAGTGCTATAAACTTACCTCTCCGAACTACCTTCATTGAAGCCCATAAGTTTAGATATGTTGTGCATACATTTTTCATTCAATTCCAGAAAATCTTTGATTTCGTTTTTAATTTTTGTCTTGACCCATTTTTCATTCAGTTGTGAGTTGTTCAGTTACTATGAGTTTATAGGCCTTCTGTTTTTCTTTTTGTTGATATTTAGTTTTAATCCATGGTGGTATAAGATAGGACACAGGGTATAATCTCCATTTTTTTTTTTTGACTTGTTGAGACTTGGTTGTTTCTAAGCATATGGTCAGTTTTAGAGAATGTCCCAAAATTGCTGAGAAGATATATTCTTTCTTGTTTGAGCAAACTATTCTAAAAATATGTTAGATCCATTGGGTTTATTGCTTCAGTTAGCTATAGCATTTCTCTGTCTAGTTTTTATCTGGATGACCTGTCTATTGGTGAGAGTCAGGTATTAAAGTCTCCACTATCAATGTGCAAAGGTCAATTTGTGATTTAAGTTGTAGCATTGTTTCTTTTATGAATTCACGTGCCCTTGAGTTTGGTGTATAGATATTAAGAATTGCAATATCTTTTTGATGGGTTTTTCCTTTAATCAGTATGTAGTGTTCTTCCCTATCTCTTCTGATAGGTTTTGGGTTGAAATATATTTAGTCAAATATTAAAATACTACACCAGCTTCTTGCTTCTTGGTCTATTTGCTTGGAATATTTTTTTCCATCCTTTTAACCCAAAATAATGTCTGTCTTTGATGTTAAGGTATATTTCTTGGATGAAGCAGAAGGTTGGATTCTGGTTTTGTTTGCATTGTTTTAATCTATGTCCTTTTATTGGGGGAATGTGGGACTATTGATATCAACAGATATCAATAAGCAGTGCTTGTTGATTTCTGTTATTTTTGTTTTGGTGGTGATGTGTGTGTATGCCCCCTCTCCCTTTGATTTGATGGTCTGGGATTACTTATTCCTTTTGTTTTATTGGGTTCATTAAACCTTTTTAGGTTGGAGTTTGCTTTCTAAAGCCTTCTGTGAGGCTGGACGGTACTTAGCTACTGCTTAAATATGGGCTTTCACATGGAGTGTCTTATTTTCTCCATCTATTGTGATTGAAAGTTTTGCTGGGTATAATAGTCTGGGATGGCATCTGTGGTCTCTTAGAGTCTGCAGAACACCTGCCAGGCCCTTCTGGCTTTTATAGTCTTCATTGAGAAGTCAGGTGGAATTCTAATAGATCTGGCTTTGTATGTTACTTGACCTCTTTCCCGTGAAGCTTTTACTATTCTTGATTTCCTTCTGTATGTTTTGTGTTTTGATTATTATATGTATATGGGACTTTCTTTTGTAATCCAACCTATTTTATATTCTAAAGCTTCTTGTACCTCTATATGCATTTCCCTAAGTTAGGAAAAATTTCCTTTATGATTTTTTGAAAACATTTCCTGGGCCTTTGACCTGGGTTTCCTCTCCTTCCTCTATTTCTATTATTCTTAGATTTAGATTTTTCATAGTGTCCAGATTTCCTGGATGTTTTGTGCCAGGTTTTTTTTTCCCTTAGATTCAACATTTTCTTTGACTGGGCTATCTATTTCTTCTTTTGTGTCTTCCATGCCTTAGATTCTCTCTTCCATTTCTCGTATTCTGTTAGTGAAGCTTGCTTCTGTGATTCCTATTCAAGTTCCTAAATTTTTTACTTCTACGTTTCCTTCAGTTTGTCTTTTCTTTATTGATTCTGTTTGCACTTTCAAGTCTTGAAATGCTTTATTAATTTCCTTTCACTGCTTTTATTTTTACAGATTTGTTTAAGGGACTTATACACTTTCCTCTTTTAGGACATTGAATCATATCCTTGAAGGCTAATTTAAGGTCTTTTCTTATACTTCAGCAGTGTTGGACCATTCAGAGCCTACTGTGGTAGGGCTGCTAGGCTTTAGTAGAGACATAGTGTCCTTGCTGTTACTGATTGTGTTTTTATTCTGGCATTAGGGATCTGGGTTTGGGAAGATTGTAATTTCTAGGTGCTGCTTTTTGGTCTTGTGTTTGTTGTGTGGGTTTTGTTCCTTGGTTTCTGTATTCTTCTCTGGTTCTTGGGTGAGTATGGCGGCTGTGTGTCGCCTGGTAGAGAACTCTTCTGGGATTGAGATAGGTGCAGCTATTGGATGTTCCTAGGTATTGGATGCTGACACTTAAGAATAAGGGTGGTGGTGTTGAGAGGATCCGCAGGAAGGAGGAAAGCAAGCTGTTCCACCAGAATCTGTTTAGTCTCCTAGGAATGGGGGCAGAGTATGAGGAGGAGCCATAACAGGTAGTTTTCTACAGGGTTGGGAATGAGACTGAGGGATTAAATATGGAGAGGAGAGAGAATAGAGATCTGAAGGTTGCTCATCTACTTAGCTGGCTTACTGTCTTCTCTGTCAGGCTTGGCTGGCAGGTTCCAAGAGAAAGCCTGCTGGAGTTAGGAGCTGTGTCTAGGATGAGTGAGTGAGGAGGAAGATTAGAGAAGAAGATCTGTGTGACCCACTGGACATGAGGGCAGAGAGGAAGCTACAGCAGGCAGTCTGCTGCAGAGATGGAGTGAGAGGAGGAAGCAGTAGAGATCAAGTTAGGCAACCTGCATCCATGAGAGGAGTAGCCTGCAGATTCTCATGGAATGCCTGCTGGAGTTGGGGACTGGGATAAAGTAGTAATGGGGAAGGGACGTTTGGAGGGAAGATCTGTGTGATCCACTGGAGATTCAGACAGAGCGAGAAGGGGGCTGTAGCAGGGGGTTTGCTGCAGAGCAGGGGATGAGACTGGGAGACTGGATTTGGAGGAGCTGAGGGAGAAGTAAAGACTGAAATTAGCCTTCCTTCTTCCCTCATGGCAGAATTGTTGATAGACAAGGGACACAGGAAGCTGAAGACAGAAAAGGCAAGCAGGAGTTGATGATGTGGAGTGCTGGGTAGCAAGTTTATAGAGTTTTTCTTTCAGGCTTCTCAAGAAGTATTGACTTGAGAGTGGGTCTCAGCCAGATCATTTCACACTCAGAGGCATGCCGCTGATGTCCTAGCATTCTCCTCCCGCATGACAAATGAGGTTTGTTAGGATAGAAAGCACACCCAGCTTACTTTCTGTGGCAATGTGATTGATTCTAAGAGGACTCAAGGGCCATGCTTCCCAGCTTCTTTAAGACTTAGTGTGTGTGGTGGCTTGGGGAGCTTGCTCATTGGGTAGGAGTACTGGCTGTGAAAGCATGAGGACCCAAGTTTGAATTCCCAAAACCCATGTTAGAAAAGAAAACAAACTGGCACAGAGGTGTGCCTGTAACCCCAGTGTTTGTGGGGTGGAGGAGGGGAAGTTAAGTGAGAGACCCTGTTTGAAGGCAGAGAGCAATTTTGGAAGAAACTTAATGTCCTGACCTGCAATTGCCCCTGCAGGTCTCATGTACCCACACACTCATATGCTTGCAAGATACATGCATGCATACATACATACATACATACATACATACTACATACATACATACAAACAACCAAAATGCTTAAATTTTTGTTTCTCTTTCTTAATAATAATGCAATCTTTATTTTCCCTAACCCCAGGGTCATAGTTTTTTTAATTCTGTATCTTTCTTCCTGGTGTAATTAGAATTCATCCTAACATACCAATATTCAACCTTTAGGGGAACTAGAATTCCCTAATTTCTGAGGGAAATTAAATGAGTGTCCACATTAATGATTTTAAGTTTTCATTCTAACTCTGCCTAGTCTCCACTCACAGTCCTTACAAATCCACTCTTCTCATTATTGAAAGTAGCTTAATGAATATCCTTTAAGATGCAGCTCACAGGAGCCCCTCCTAAGAGCTATTGCTATTGTTTCCCTTATCCCTGTCAGGGGACACAGACCATTATATTATGGTAGTGAATAACATGTGCATGTGGCCAAATCCTATGCCTATATGAAGGACAGTGTAGGAATTACTGTTCCATATATTAAGCACATAACAAGAGGTCTGATATACATATCTTGTTGATGTTCTGAAGCCAACATTTAAAAAAAAAAAACAGTCATCCAATCAGTAGTAGTAGTAGTAGTCGTCCAGTGGACCAATGAACCCAACTGACAGCTCTCAAAAGAAAAACAAATGGAGGGTTGAGGTCAGTGGTTAAGAGATCAAACTGCTTTCATAGAAGACCAGAGTTTGGTTCCCAGTGTCTACCGCTGACAGCTTTCAACTGCCTGTAGCTGCAGGAATCCAACACCTTCTTCTGGCCTCTGTGAATTGTACTCGCATACACACATCCACACACAAGACACACATGTATATGCTTATTTAAAAATGAAATCTTTAAATATATATCTATACAAGTGGCCAATAAATCCTTTAAAACTGTTCAGCATCTTTATCCATTAGAGAAATGCAAATTAAAACTGCTTTGAATTTCATCTCACCTCAATCAGGATGACTATCATCAAAAAGCAAAACAAGCCAGCAATAATAAAATGCTAGTAGAAATATGAGGAAAAAAGTAGCCTTTATTTATTGGTGGAAATGAATCCATTATAAAAATCTGTATAGCAATCTCTCAAAAACCTCAAAGCAGGGGCTATAGAGATTGTTCAGCAATTAAAGGATGCTTGGTGCTTTTCTAGAGGACCACAGTTAGTCCTCAGACCCCACAACTGCCTGTTAGCTGTAACTTGAGGGGATCCAGTGCCCTCTTAGACCCGACTTCACAGGCACATACACACATGTGGCATACATACATACACATACTCATAAATAAATAATAAAATAACTCTTTTTTTAAAACTGAAAATAGAAATACCATATGGCCCAGCTATACTTGGGGATGTATCCAAATGACTCTAGTTAACTTCCTCCAGAGATAGTTGTATATTCATATCTGTTGCTGGTTATTCACAATAGCCAGAAAGTGGAATCAGCCTAGATGTCCTTCAACAGACGAATGGATAAAGGTAATATGGTCCATACACACATGGAACTAGATGCAACTATAAAGAAAACTGAAATCTTGGCCCTTATAGGAAAATGGATGTAACTTAAGATCATTAAATTAATCAGAACAGGTCAAACTCAGAAAGACAGATACTTAGTTTTCAGAGAGAGAGAGAGAGAGAGAGAGAGAGAGAGAGAGAGAGAGAGAGAGAGAATGTATGGTATGAAACTAGAAAGGGGATTGTGAAAGGAGAAGAGATCTCAAGGGCGGTGGGAAATGCAGAGGGTGACAGAATACATGTAATAAGACAGCAAGCTGAGGCTGCATGGGAGAAGAAAGGAATCTAGCTGGAGATGGCATGGGAGGGAAGCTAGGGACCAGAGGAGGGGAAGGAATGGGAACAAAGTATAACAACATAACTATAAAATGTCATGATAATCTAACTATAAAACTAATTTTAAAAGGCCGTGCCATTTGAAAGAATCATCCTAAATGAATGAGCAACAAGCACAAGCAGAATAGAATTGCCCTCATGAAAATAATCATCACATCTTTTGCACTGGTCTTTTTTTAGCACTTTTGCATTTTTTTTTATTTTTGTTAGTTTCCTATAGATAAATTCCTATCTGCTGAGGAGACTTAATAATCTAAATAAAATAAGCTATCATAGTCCAGAAAGACACCGGAAAAGCCTGGTGTTGGGGAAGAAGTCTTGGAATAAAGAGTCTTCCCATAGTTTACTTTCATAGAGAAGAAGAGCATATTTTTTTCCAGTAACATTTTTTTTCTTATGCTGTTTGACTATGTGGCACTTGATAGCTCTGTCTATTCCTATGGAAACCAAGTTAGTAGATGGAGCCAAGGCTTGGAGGAGGCATTGGGGAGAAATATTAGCAGAGTTCAGCCATGGAGCAGCTAAAGATGTTGCTTTTCCTTCAGTCAAATCCTCTTTGAGAGCCAGAATCTGCTTCAATCCGGAGAGATGTTCTTGGCTGATGTATAGTCTGGCTGCTCTGCCAGATGGATGAGCATCTTAAACTTGGAAAATAGCAAATAAAGCTCAGAGTCTGCCTTTGAAACATCCTCCTTAGCCTTTGCTTGGAATTGTCAAGTAACTTTTTAAAATGTTTCCAAAGATGTGCTCAGGATGGCAGGCTACTGATACACTTACCATCACAGGCAATTAAAACGCTTTGTCATAAAGCACAGTATTTGAAGTTGACCATCAGAAGTTTAAGGGAGGAGAGACTGTCTGCCACTGGGAAAAATAATGCAGATTCGATTTTGTTTCTAGAGCTCAGTAAATTCTTATCTCTCAGTAATTTGATTTTGATAACTATTTGCTTTCCTGTCCTATAAAAATTCACTCTAAAGACTAAAAAAAAAACCAAAACAAAACAAAACAAAATGTAAGCAGACACTTAAATCATATAAGACAGGGAGATAGTCCCAAGACAGAAGCATTTATAGTCTCTGTTTTTTATGTGGGTAATAATCTCCTGTTCTAGGTTAAAAACATATTGGCTTTCATTACACAGAACCATTTATGTATACACAGAAAGTATGTTTTTATTTCAAGTAGGATGTAATGGTTCAAAGCTCCAGTTTATGTGCTTTCATTTAAAAATAATAATTGAATACTGTAGATACTCAGTAAGTGGGTTTTCTGTTCCTTATCGTGTCATTTTAGAATCTTTTTAGTCATAACATTAACTTCTTACCCTGTACTCTACTATAATAATACTGAATTGTAGGTGGGTCTCAGATTTGACTTTGCCCATAGGCAAGCTAAGAAGTTGGTCTGTTAATATTGCATGGATGCTTAAAATAAACATTAGACTCTAGAGCATAGACAAAGGAGTTTATTTCTCAGAACGCAGTAGAAAGCCTGAGCTTCTACATGTTTGCAACGGTTTCCTTTGCTCCTAAGGAACCCAGGAGAGCTGGAGAACCAGGTGGGTGCTGTGCACACTGAGCTCCTATCACAGCTAAACAGCACTGAGCTTTGGGAGTTCTCCATTTTATTTTAACCAGTATGAAGGCATAATCTCATCCCACTAGCTGGTTTTTTCCAAACACGACCCTGGAAAGTTGCTTAAGTAAAGAGTGGTCAGCGCTGCTATATCTGACAGCATCCTAGACTAAGTCAATTATGAATAAGTACCACAGGAGACAGCAGGTCATACTTCAAACATCTAGAATATAATATCCAAGACCAGTTTATCATTGGTCATAGCCTACACAGGGGAACTTAATGTTGAACTTTGTTGTCACGGCTCCCAAAACCAATGAAGGAATCTGCCCTGGCCTACGTACAGACATAGAAGGCACAAGTCAGCCCCACAGGCAGCTGCAGCGTCGGTTGTCACATGTGACATGCTCTAAGGCTGTCACATGTTACATGCTCTAAGGCTTCTCATGTTCATATGCTCTTGGGGAGCATGTGGATAGATATGTTCATTAGATTAAAATAAATCGTGCCTGTCCCTGTACTTCTGTGCGTGTAAATGGATTCATGTTTGGATATTGTCGTTGACATCAATCATATAGAAGAACAGGAACTACAAACATGAATAGAAATGTTTCTTTGTACACAGGTGGAAATGGCAAACTCTCCAGTGGGTCATCCTAGCCTCCACGTCTCTGTGATTCATATGCAAGCCGTCTTCATTTTGTTAGAATCCAGATCCAAAAGGTAGACTACAAGTTCTGTTCTCCTGTTCCTGTATCTTACAAAGTCTGAGCTCCTTTGCCAAGTCCTGAAGTGGTTGCCTTCCCTCTTCAGCCACAAAACTAGGGAGTCCTATCTTTTTCTAAAAATACTATATACTTGTGTGCTTAACCGTCACAGTGCAGCCAACTCTTGCAAGTTATCCCTTGTCTTCCACACCTATGCTGTGGCAAGCCAGAAGACATCTTGAAAAAGTTGGGTTCCTTCTCCCATCATGTGGGTTCCAGGAATTGAACTCAGGTCCTCAAGCTTGAAAGCAAGTGCTTTTAGCCCACTGAGCCATCCCAACAGCGCAGGAGTTTCATCTTAATAGCTGTTCCCTTCACTTTCTTTCTAATTACCCCTACACGTGCCTTCTATCTAGAAAGATGTATGTATATGGAACAAATATACAGAGACAATTTAGGCTACTGTTGGAGGACCAGTGTGCAAGGCACTCAATTCTGTGGTCATAGTTTTTTATTTATTTATTTTTATCTAGAATCATATCACTTGGGCAAATTAATCCAGATTAATGAACCAAAATACATTTTGAATCTCTAATCCCTGTTTTGGCAAAGGTACCACCAAAGGATTTGTCCGTCAAAGCCAGCCTGAAATGGTTGTTGGGGAGATAAAAAAGCTTCTTAATTAGTAATGGACAGAATAGAACAAGTTTTTAAAATAGGTGTATATAATGCCAACATATTGTTTTTAATCACATCCCCCATGAAAGGAACTCTCTAGGGAAGGGCACACTCAGTAGCCAAATTGACTTATTTGGATTATAGAACAGAAGCAACTAGGAGATAAATCTAGAAGTATTTTTTAATTGATTTTCAAGTATCACAGCTCTCAGTAATCCCAGATAGCTGAGGATGGTGTCGGAAAGGAAGTGTCAATCAAATGCCCCCTAACTACTGGTCCATTGCTGGGTAGCCTTCCAGAAAATGGTACACTATGGGCAGACCATGGGTGGCCTCAAAACCCAAAAACATGAAACAGTTTAGAATCAATGACCTCTGATGGTTGGAGTCGAACAAGTTCCTGAAACAGCAATATTGTGTCGTGAAATGGTTCTACAGTGGCAAGGTGGAAGATGGGTCCAAGAGCAGGTTTCAGAAGTCCTGCCAAGAATATGGAGATGCAGTGTTCCATTAACTTGGTCTTCTGTACCATAAGAGAAGCAGGCCAACTTGAAAAGAAACAGGTACAACTCCCATTTACAGTGATATCTTCTACATCAAAAGCATGCATTTTACTTTGTGTCCAGTCTACAAGGATAGATTCCTCCCCATATCTAGTACAATGACAGATCCAAATAGAAAAAGACTAATGACCAAGGCAATCTAAACTTGTTCATCAGGTTGATTCCTGTTGTTCTTATCAGAGTGTTCTTAACAGTGTGTCCTTATTTGACACACTATCTGATTGGCAGCCATGATGTGTTCCCATGGTTTGCAGCACCAGAGGGGAGTGTATTTAATCTAACATCTATAGTCTTCCTCATGACAGATCTTATCACTAAAGTGTTGACAACAGGCTAAGAACTAGTGAAAGTATGACCAGCCCTTACTGCCTAAAGTGAAAGTGATGATTTCATTTCAGCCTACTGGGCTGAATAGCCTTTCTTTTTTTCTTTTTTTTTAATTAAGTATTTTCTTCATTTACATCTCAAATGCTATCCCAAAAGTCCCCCAGACCCTCCCCCCACCACTCCCCTACCCACCCACTCCCACTTCTTGGCCCTGGTGTTCCCATGTACTGAGGCATATAAAGTTTGCAAGACCAAGGGGCCTCTCTTCCCAATGATGGCCGACTAGGCCATCTTCTGCTACACATGCAGCTAGAGACAGGAGCTCCGGGGGTACTGGTTAGTTCATAATGTTGTTCCACCTATAGGGTTGCAGACCCCTTTAGCTCCTTGGGTACTTTCTCTAGCTCCTCCATTGGGGGTCCTGTGTTCCATCCAATAGCTGACTGTGAGCATCCACTTCTGTGTTTACCAGGCCCCGGCATAGCCTCACAAGAGACAGCTATATCAGGGTCCTTTCAGCAAAATCTTGCTAGTGTATGCAATGGTGTCAGCGTTTGGAAGCTGATTATGGGATGGATTCCCGGGTATGGCAGTCTCTAGATGGTCCATCCTTTTGTCTCAGCTCCAAACTTTGTCTCTGTAACTCCTTCCATGGGTGTTTTGTTCCCAATTCTAAGAAGGGCAAAGTGTCCACACTTTGGTCTTCATTCTTCTTGAGTTTCATGTGCTTTGTAAGTTGTATCTTATAACTTGGATATTTTAAGAAAAACCAGAGACAGTGAAACTTATAGAGGAGAAAGTCGGGGAAAGCCTCAAAGATACAGGCTGGGCACAGGGGGAAAATTCCTGAACAGAACAGCAATGGCTTGTGCTGTAAGATCCAGAACACTGAATAGCCTTTCTAACCAGTTAGCTTTTCAGAGTTTTCCATGTGGTTAGGCAATGACTGCCTCTCTCTCTCTATGGATAATATCAGGCTTTTACTGAATCAAATCATCATTAAAATAGGTCAAAGCCTTTAAGGGAAATTGTGTGAACCAAAAGCACTACGAAGCCAACAGCTTTGCCTCAGACAGTGGCCATCAGTTATATTCAGTATTTGTCTTCATTGTCAGACAAGCTGGCTACCACAGGGTTTGCCTTCACAGCCCAGTAGGCTGGATGCTGTCAGGCAATGCCTTGCATTCACTGACAAGCACCTGCTCACATGTGTCTCAACCAAATGACCATGCAGTGTCTCCATCTAAAACTTTGTGCCTAGTAACAAGCTCCTTGCTCCTCTCACCACTTATTCGTGCTTTGGAGACTCTTCAGCTTAGTGCCACAAGCACATCCCACTGTGTAGCATCATCCCAGTGTCCTCCTCCGCCTGCTCTGAGAGGAAGATGGACAAGCACTAAGCCCTATTTGGGCAGCTGGCCTTACTCCTGCATCTCAGCCTTCAGATTTATAAATAGGTAGACTAATGGATACCCCCTTACTCGCTTCTTGGACTTAATGTGAGGGAGATATCTCTTACCTGATCCTGAGGCACTTGAAGGGCCCTTTCCTTGTTTTTCAAACAAACTATATCAGCATTTTAAACTCTTTTACTGCCTTTTCTGTTCTGGGATTTATTTTCACCCTTCTTACAAGGTAACATGTTCACTTTGGACACTTTCAGGAGACACGAGACTCCCATCAGAAATAAAAAGCATTTCTACTGATGCCATAGGAAGTAGTATGCACACCTGCTTGTTTGTATCACTTTGCCTTGTTCCCACATACCATGGAGGTGATGCAGATGACACAAGTGAGCACAGCACAGTGGAGTTTGAATGACATTTATGGAATGTTGTACACTGAGACTCTGCAACTTTTAGTAAGCAACAAGCAAGCCTTTTCTTTGTCCCAGCAGTGATATTACCTCATTTTTAAAGGCTGCTCACTGCAAGCTCAACTCTGAGAAGTGATTCCAGTAAACCAGGGTCAAAGCTTTACATCTAACCCCATCCAACAACCAAGACAAGGGCATATGCCATCTCCCAACATGATTGTGGTACTTCCTAAGCCCATTTGCATTGGCAACCATTATAGGAAAGTTTCACTGATTACTGAAAATTGTGACCTATATACTTCCTAGGGATAGTGTTTCTTTTTAAAATTTAATATGGCAAATGCCTTGAATATTTATAAATATGTAATTATATAGATATCATTATAACAAATGCTTCTATTATTTCCATTTCAACATAAAATAATGTATTTTTTATCTAATGTTGTTAGCATTTAGAATGAAATGTGACAGAATGCCTTCTCTACATTTATATTTGCTATTATAAATATAGTTATAATATTTCCAGGGTAAAATTATATGCAAACCTATAAATGGACCAAAATCTGATGAACATTTGTGTATGTCAGTGAACAACTGTTTTCTCCCCAAGTTAAGTGGTAAGTAGGAGTTCTGGGATCATGCAAAAAGAACCAAATTCAGAGGTCAGTGAGAGGAGGTTTGTAGGTACCAAAGTATGTTCTGGGGCAAAACTTATGCCTCTTTGGTATTGCTAAATGTGCCAAAGTCCAACGTATTAAAGCTGCCTTGCTTCAGCTGAGAAGAAGGAAAATGGCCTAAGTCCTCAGTAGCCTGATAAAGGGGCTATGGTGGCCTCATGGATGGACACATGAGTGAAGATCCCCAGTGCTGTGAGAAGTTCGTGATAAAAACACTTACTGCAACCAGACGGAAGTCATAAAGAATGTGATTCTAGCCACATCTTGCTCAAGAAAAGACTCTTTTCCCACTGAGTGATTAAAAAGCTTTTGTATTTTTGTTGAAGCAAAGAGATACAGTTAGAGGTTCCGGGTATCCTCAGATTGCTCTACAGCTCTAGAGAATGCTGCTTGGAGAACTGACAAAAAAACAAGGACAACCTCAGGGCCAGAAAGCTGCCATTAGCTGAGTGACTGTCACTGTGGTATCCCTAATGTCATAGGAGACAAGGCTTCAAGAGAATGCTGTCAGGTGGGTTCTTAGACTTCACAAAGAGCTATGTGGAAACAAACCGAAGGGTATATGGAGGGAAAAATAAAACTGTAACAAAGAGGCTTTCCTTAAAATCAACTTGAAACCTAGGAACTGTACATGGATTACATGGAATCCCAGCACTTGGGAAGCTGAGACAACAGGATAACCACACATGCAAGACCAACCTGTTCTATATAGTGAGTTTCAAGCCAACCAGGATTAAACAGCAAAGACTCTGTCTCCATAGTAATAGCAGCAATCTACTTATAAAAAAATACCAAAATATATGAAGAAACTGAATGTTGAAGAAAAGTTAATACCATTTGGTTCACAACTGAAAGGGAGAACGATTCCTCAATACATTAATTGCCAATAGTTCAGTAGGGAGGACCAGGGCCAGGAGGCCTTCCCTGATTCATGACTATTGGCAGGCCTCCTGCAGCCTACCACAGCTACTATGAGATTGTTTACAATAACTATGTCATGCATGAAGATAGTGTTTCCCAGCCCTTCTTCCTGTCTTCTGGCTCTTATATTTTTCCTGCTGTCCCTTCTTCAATAGTCACTGGGCCTTAGATAGGTTCTATAAATGTCCTATTTAGGGCTAAGTACTCAAACATCATTTATTTTAAACATCTTTAACTTTCATGAGTCTCTGCATTTATCACAGTTCACTGCAAAGAAAACCTTCTGTGGTTAAGGTTGAGAGTATTGTTTGCCTGTAGGTACACACATTAATATTTAGCCTTCGGTTTGGTACCATGATATTTCCAAACCAGTGGTTACACAGATGATCCAGTGGTTAAAATCATTATGTCACAAAACAAAATGGCATGAATATGGGAAGGAGACCAGTGGGAAGGAGTGAGGATTGACAGAGAGATAAGAGGAGAGATGATAGAGAGTAAACAGAATGTATTAAATATGTATGTGAAATTGTCAAAGAACAAACTGAATCAATAAGAGGGGATAAATAAAAAAGTGCAAGGGAAGATAATATCATTGTGAATATTAGCTCATTCGTAGCGAAAGATCCCAAGGAAAGCAAAAAGATGAGTATCCATAGTCTGTACAAATATTCCAGGATGAAGTACAAATAGCCACGTTTCCAAATTAGCAAAGAACTCGAAAGGCTATCAACAAAAGAAGAAACAAATAGCCAACAAAATAGTCCATCTCAGCTAGGGAAGTGCAGATTAAATTTATGATAAAAATAGCACTGCATACCAATTAGATTGGCCAAAGTCAACACATTGACAAAACCAAGTGGGACAAAATTGTAGAGAAACAAGAATTTTCATGTTTCTGTTGGGAATGCAAATTGAAACTGCTTTTGAAAGAGCCCAGAAATTCTTGTACAATTACCAGAAAGTATGTACAAAACAATTCATTATAGCACCGATTGTGAAAAGTGAGAAATGTACTATTTCTCTAGAGGGAATAAATACACATCCTGATAACAGAAGGCTTCTCTGGTGAAGAGATAATGAACCAGAGTGTGGTGGTTTGAGTGAAAATGGCCCCATAGACCCATAGGGAGTGGTGTAATTAGGAGGTGTGAACTTGTTAGAGGCCTGGCCTTGTTGGAGGAAGTGTGTCACTGGGGGAGGGATTTGGAGTTTCAGATGCTCAAGCCAGACCCACTGTCACTCTCTTTCTGCTGCCTGTTGATTCAGATGGAGAATTCTCTACTTTTCAAGCACCATGTCTGTCTGCATGCCAGTTCTGAAAATTCTGTCCCTTCTGCTTCTTTGTAAAGATTGAGTCAGCATATAATTGTATGAAAGTAACTTTTATTCATCTGTTGTGATTGTCATCTCTGAAGCTTACTGCCTCAATCTGCTAACCTAGGCCTAGTCCTGGAAGCTTCCAGCCTCCGTACAATCTAACCTGGGCATAGAATGTTTCCAGCCTCTGAGACTTAGAGCTGAATAAGCTCTTTCTGAGCTCTGGCTGGCTGGTTCAACTCCCTTGCTCTGGCTCAAACTCCTCTCCAAGCTGACTGATTCGATCTGGCTTCTCTCTCAGCATCTGACTTCATTGACCTCAAACTAACTCTGGCAAGTTGGCTCCTTCTATCTTCACCTGTGTCTAGCTTGTTCTCTCTTTCTGCAACCTGTCTCTCTATAACTGTCCCGGTAAAACACCTCCTTCTCCCTCTCTGTGCTGCTCTACTTGCCCTCTCAGCTCTACTGCACTGCTCTCCACAAACTCTACTGTATCCTGCACTGTACTCTCTTCCTCCTGTGCTGTCTGCCTCTCCCTTAAGTAGCTTCCCTTTCCTCTCTCTTCTTGTGAGAGTTGGGCAGATCCTATTCTGTCAGATTTTTCTGATTCATCACTTTTTTCTGCCAGTCAGTTAGACATCACTTTCAAACATGGGTGCTTCCTTCTACAAGCTAACTTTACCTTCATCGTTTAAGATTAAATGTGTGCTAAGGGTGAGCCACACCACAACAAGAAACATGTTTTAACAATAAACAACACAATCTTGGAGGGTCACAGTGTTATCAAATATCCTGCAACATAATCAGTATTTCCCAAATGCTTGCTCATGAGACCCAGGAGGTTGATGTTGGCCAAGTGAATTATTTTGTGTCTGGCCCCAGCTGTCATACATAATACCTCATAGGTCTCTGTCTTTCAGTCCTGAAGAAGTTCATCTGTTCATATGGCTGACTCCTCCTCAGAGTACCAGTCAAATTCCTGTTAGCCTTGTGTTATAAACTGTGGGCAGAGCATAGACATGGTCTTCAGTGTAAGAAAATCAGAGAAGCCATTATCTCTATCATTCTAACTATCTATATTCTCGGATCTCTTCCTAACCACTGGCTGTACTATAGATGATGACGGTCAAGCCTTTCTACCTGCCACCCTTCATCACCAGCTCTTCTTCCATCCACCTACCATCTACACTGTCTTGCTGGCCAAGCTGGTCTTGGTGAGATCCAGGTCTGATGAGAAACCCAATATCCAGGAAACTGTTCATAATCCTAGGAAACATTTGCTAGGCATCCACTCGGTGTGTTCTTCAATTATTTTTCAAATATTATCTGCCTCATTTTACATGTGTAAGTATTCTAGGCATTGTTGTTGCCTCTGTTTTACACGTGAGATGCAGAAGGGTACTTTAGTCTGTAGATATTTTCCACCATACTTTAGTGTAGCACAAAGATGAAATGTATGTCAAAAGCTTTGTTCTAATTGCCTGCTTCATAACATGGCTTAGCCAATGTTTGCTGAGTGAACGGAGGAGCAGCTATTACTGGTTCATACCGCATTGGTAGGGAAGCTTGAGACCCAAGAATAACAGGAAGCATGGATGTGCCAGGCGCATTGTCTGTGCCCATTGGTCACCACTGTCAACTGTGTGACTTTCCTTCTCCTTTCTGTTTTCTGATTCCACAACCAAAATGACTGTCTGATTGAATATCTCTAAAAGGTCATAATGAATAATTCTGTAATATTTGAAATGCTATGCTCAGAAAGGTCAAACCTTATTTTTTTATTTTGGTATGAAGTGTCATACAGATTTTTTTTTCCTAACAGCACTTTTTTTTTCTGTGTAAGGAAAGATGTCAGGAAATTTAGAGCAGGGAGCCCTCTTGAGGAAATTTATAACCTGGTGCTCTCTCAAGGAAGCTTAGAGCAGGGCGCCCTCTTGAGGAAACTTTCGTGTCTTTCTTCTCAGAGCTTACAGTAAAACTGAAGCCAGACAAGGCTTGTGTGCTGTTAAAATAGCTAAAATCAATGAAACTTTTAAAAGCAAGAAGAGCCAAATGCCAGTTATCTGAGAATTAAGACTCTTCACTGATCTGACCTCACATGACAACTGTGAATCAGAATATTTAAGTGCAAACAAAAATGCAGGAGCTCTTTCATTTCTTCATGCTCAGTCTATCATATAATCTATTTGCATTTACTAAGCACGTAGTCTGTATTAGAAATTATACTGGGTACAGTAGCCAATGAAACATGGCTGTGCTTCCTGAAACATACAGTCTGTAGGGAAACAGCAGTGAGAAGAATCACATAGTGTATGTTACAGTATTTGAATGTACCCTGTTTTGACAACCAATAAATAAATACCCTACATATTGATGGTAGAGGACAGTAACTTAAAAAAAAAATACACACAAGCCATAAAATGTACAAACCTAACCCTCAAATGTGCCTGCTGGTTATTTGGTTTTTATGATAAAAGAGAAAAGCTGAGTACAAAATGACGTATATTGAAGCATTTTCTATGATAAATATTTGTGATTGAAAGTTTTTGTGTCTGCATATCCAGTAATAATAGACTAACATTTTAAACACCTAGCAATAATAGTCTGGATATAAAAAACATGTTACTTAACCCAATAAATATTGGCCAGCCACTGTGTAAGTTATATGTGTGTTCATAAGTGATCAAAAGAAACAGGAAAACAAAAAGCAATCACTGTCTTAGTATAGGTATGTTCATTTTTCCTTTTATTAACTTTTCTGCATGGTATACTCTATGAAAGTAGTTTAAATCCTGAAAACATATAAAATGTATTTACTCAGTGGCCACAGGGTAGTAAATTCTTCTCATCCTCTCTTTTTCCTTTTTTCACCTAGGGAAATTATCGCTTTATGAAACTCTTACTTACTCGAAGAGCAAACTGGATGCAGAAGGATCTAGAAGAGATGACACCTTTGCACCTGAGCACTCGGCACAGGAGCCCCAAGTGTCTAGCTCTTCTGCTGAAGTTTATGGCCCCTGGGGAGGTGGATACACAGGACAAAAACAAGGTGATGGGCAGTAAGGGTCAAAGACAGATGAAAAAAGAAAGGGACACTTTGTTTTGTCAAGCCGCAGGCATTGTCACCATCCCTGTGGGAGGGCAATTCCACATATCCCGACGTCCCAGAGAGTATTTTCTAAAAGTCTGCCATTACCCTGCTAGCAATCCTGTGATCGGTAGTATCATCTCCTTTGGTTGGTGGGGAATCTGACCAGCAAGAGGATTAAAGCTTGCCCGAGATCCAAGTGGCAAAACAATAATCCAAACCCTGTCCTGCTTAACTGTAGAAGTCAACATTTGTCGTTGGTGAGAGACTCAACAGTCCCTGTGGGCACCTGGACTCATGATGACTATCTGCCTGTGCAGTATACTAAGTGTGTGGGCACCTGACTTCACAGTGGCTGGCTGTCCATGCAACGCACTAAGCATCACCCGGACTCACAGTGCCATCGCCTGCACAGTGCACTAAGCAGGCAATGACTTTAATGGTTGGGCTGTCAGCAGTAGTCTCCTTGGATTCCAATCCAAAAGCCACTGCTTACTCAGTATGTGTTCTTGGGGGAATTACTCAATTCATTTATGTCATAATTTTGGAATACATGAAAAGGATAACTGAAGGTAAAATGAGGTAATGCAAGATCCCTAACACAGTATCTCAAACAGGACACACTCCATAAATGTTAGCCATGGAACAACTATTAATTGCACTTCAGTTCTGACATCTGCCCTCTCAATTCTTGCTAGAATTTTTTTTAACTTTCCTTGCTCTTAAATTTTAACAGATTGCTTGCACAGCTCATAGTTTTGTTGATCTTTCTTTATAGAAAGAAAAATGTGGTCACTTGTTGGAATCAAGCAGTAATCCTTTTCTTTCCACTGTAGATGAACCATAGTCTTGTTAGTACCAATAATCCCATGAAGTTAAAATCCATATGATAATTATATTTACTGCTTATGGTTTTTCAAAGATTTCCTAAATGTGTGTGTGTGTGTGTGTGTGTGTGTGTGTGTGTGTGTGTGTGTGCATGCATGTGCTGTGTTTGTGTATGCACTAGTGCATCCTCACACACACATAGTACCTACATGAGTTTCTGTGCACCATGTGAATGCAGGTACATGTGGAGGCCAGAGAGTGTCAGATGCTCTAGAAATGGATTACAGGTCATTGTGACCCACCTGATGTGGGTGCCGGGAACTGGCCTGCTCTTCTGCAATGGGAGCAGGCACTCCTCACTGCTGAGCCACCTCTCCAACCCTTCTCTGTTTTGTATGGTTGGTTGGTTAGTTGGTTTGGTTTTACTTCAGACGGTTCTTGTATTTTTCAAATTTTCTTTAGTTTGCAGTCAGAAAATCAACTTTTGCTTTGCAACCATGCATTAATATTTTCCTATTCAGAGCATCTGAGTGCTGGTGTTTCTCTAAATGATCAGTTTTACTTTATGCATATTGTACCACAGCAAAAATAAGTAGAAAAATAAAAAAGATGTAAAAAATATAAGTACAAGGAGCTGGAGAGATGGCTCAGTGGTTAAGAGCACTGACTGCTCTTCTGAAGGTCCTGAGTTCAAATCCCAGCAACCACATGGTGGCTCCCAACCATCTGTAATGAGATCTGACGCCCTCTTCTGGTGCATCTGAAGACAACTACAGTGTACTTAGATATAATAATAAATAAATCTTTAAAATATACATATATATATATGTACAAACAGCTAAGCTCATATTATATGTGAGTAAATAGACCCTGACTAACCATAACCTAGTGAAAGGGAGGAAGTTAAGACTCTGTCTATGTTTATTAAGAAGGTGGTTATGATCAATTAATGATTGCTATTAAGTAGCGATTTTTTTTCTGTTATCTTCGGTCATTAATAAGAATAGCAATGGGTTAGGGCTAAAGAGATGGCTCAGCAGTTATGCAGAAGGCCAGCTTCTGTTCCAGGCACTCACACAAGGCCGCTGACAGCAGCGGTCACTCAAGCTCCAGGAGACCCAGCACTCTCCTCTGCCCTCCTGAAGTTCACCAAGCACACAAAGTAAACAAAAATAAAATGAATCTTTTAGAAAATAATGCATTAATAATGACTTCATAATATAATAAATACCTGTAGGTGCACTTTGAATGAATACCACAATGTTAGTCTTTCAAATTTAGGACAGATGAGCTTGGTTCCTGTCAGTAAATTGTCCAATTTTAGACTGGGTGCTGAATGACAGTGAGTGTCTAATGTGTATCTAAGCATCTCCTAGTTTTGTCCGTGGTGATCTCTCTGTAAGAGGCATGTTCATGGCAGTGGCAAAAGTGGCAGCAACTTTACTGCGTTCAGAATTACCCCTTCAAACTTTTACTTCAGATAAAATGCAGGTTTAGTTTTAAAAGTATCCATCAGTAGCTAGATTTAGCTATTAGTATGTAAACTTATTCTTAAATTTAAATTTGATATGCTAAAGGATTCTAGGTCTATGTGTTGCCTGTAGCATATTTCCCTTCTGGTTAACATCAAAATTTAAATCTTTCTGTCAAATTCTAAGATTCTAATTCAAATCTTAGTGCTCCTCAGAGGCATATAACATCAGGAGCGTTGGTTACCTTGCTGGTGATTATTTGTAAGTCACCATTCCTCGCCCTGTTATGTGCAGCACTTGATGACCAAGACCCGTGGTCAGGAGGTCAGCCTCTGGCGTCACATAAAATCTCAGTGCAGCCACACACTGCTAACTTCTATCACATGCAGATTAAGGAATCCTAATCTCCCAGCGATCCGTGCCTGTCACATAGATGTTGCAGACGAGTAGGATGCTGAGGCGTCTTACGCTCCCCTCTACCTTGCAGCAAACAGCTCTGCACTGGAGTGCCTACTACAACAACCCCGAGCACGCGAAGCTACTCATCAAGCACGACTCCAACATCGGGATTCCCGACGTGGAAGGCAAGATCCCACTCCACTGGGCAGCCAACCACAAAGACCCGAGTGCCGTGCACACAGTGAGATGTATCCTGGTGAGTAGGGCCCCAAAACCTTTCCTAGGAAAATATAGTAGGTACAAAACCATAGACATGACAGACAGACAGTCTATGAACCAAGAATATCAACACGTGCACTCATCCCCTAAGAGAACATCACAAAGACAGTTACTCCACACTGGAGTTTCCTCTGACCCACTCCTCCTCCACCAGCCACTCCAGAATTCACATTTCTCATTCCCTGCTTTGGTTTGTACTTGTTTCTAATCTTCCAATTTTTTAATTTTTTTGTATGAGTATATGTACATGTGAATGTGTGTGTGTGTATGTATGTGTGTGTGTGTATGTGTGTGTGTATGTATGTGTGTGTATGTGTGTGTATGTGTGTGTATGTGTGTGTGTGTGTGTGTGTATGGATGTGTGTGTGTATGTGTGTGTATGTGTGTGTGTATGTGTGTGTGTGTATGTGTGAGTATGTATGTGTGTGTGTATGTATGTGTGTGTGTGTATATGTGTGTGTGTGTGTGTATGTGTGTATGGATGTGTGTGTATGTGTGTGTATGTGTGTGTGTATGTGTGTGTGTGTGTGTGTGTGTGTGTGTGTGTGTGTGTGTGTGTGAATATGTATGTGTGTGTGGATGTGTGTGTGTGGGTGTGTGTGTGTATTATTTGGACTGTGGGGGAGGTGTTTATGTGTGTGACGCAGGCAGATTATGTCTGACCAAGGCCAAAGCAAGACACTGGGGATCTTCCTGCCCCACTCTCTGCCTGTTACCTTGAGCCAGGGTCTCTCACTGAACCTGACGCTCACTGCTTCGACTGTGCTGTGTGCCAGCAAGCTAGCTCTTGGGATCTAAGTGTCTCTGTTCCCAAGGGCTAGGGTTAAGGCACTCATAACCAAGTGCCTATTGACAAAGGTGCTACAGGGTGAACACCTTTACTGACTTCCCCAGTCCCCTGCTGGCTGTTAATATACAAATTAGACTTTTAAAGGTGTTCTTCCCTTGTGTATACAGTGATTGTTGTACATATCCATTGATTTCTTTCTCTATATTTTTCTTTGTTTGTTAAGAAATAAATTTATTTTCTTTATAAATTATCCAGTTTCAGATATTGTATTCTAACAGCACAAAATATAGCAAGACAAAGAATCTGTATGAGAGTATTTCATATTTGAAATTGGCATCTTTGAATCAGGAAAAAAATTACATGAGTAGTTCAGAGAATATCTTAATTACTTAAAAGTCATTTTAAGAATAAAGATGTAACATCAAGCAATTAACTTGTTGGTAATATTTCCTGACTTTGCCATTAGTAAGCACTACTCACTTGTTATTGATGTATGTATTTGTGAATATACATTTTTGTTGCCCTCTATGACTGACTTGGCATGGCTCTGGTGGGGACAGAGTGACATGGTGACATGGTCCTGTCCCTGGGATAGGGCCCCAGTATAAGCCTCTATATTTTTATTTCTTTTTTGTATATTTGTGTGTGATATACATGCATGTATTGATAAGGTGTGTTGGTATGTGTGTGAGGGTATATGGTGTGTGTATATGTGTGTGGAGGAGGCCAGTGGAGGTCAGATATTCTCATCATTTCCCACTTTATTGACTGAGGCAGGAGGGTCTCTTGTAGAAGCCTGAGGACACTGTTTTGACTAAAGTGGCTGTTCAGTTTGTCCCAGGGATCCCTTGTCTCTGCTTGCCATGCTCTGGGATTATAGATCCAGCTTTTACATGGATTCTGGGGATCTAAACTCAGGTACTAAGTGGTCTCATGTTTGAGTGATGTCTTAGTCAGTGTTCTTTTGCTTTGAAAGGACACCATGACAACTTTTATAAAGGAAAGCATTTAACTGGGGCTGGCTTACAGTCCCAGAAGTTCAGTCCATTATCAGCATGGCAGAGAGCACAGCAGCACACAGGTAGACATGGTGCTGGAAAGTAGCTGAGGATTCCACATCCAAGTCTTCAGGCAGCAAACAGAGAGACACTGAGCCTAGCTTGGGCATTTTAAAACAAAGCCCACCCTCAGTGACCTACATCCTTATTCAAACCACCTCATTCCACTCCCTGACCCACAAGGCCTATAGCCAGATCGTAATGCCGAAGTGCGTTCAGTCCAACTTCACAAGTTTCCCACTTCAAATAGTCTATGACAGTCTCAACACTGTCTAAAAGTTCAAAGTCTCTTCTGACTTTTAACTGTTAACCCCTGTAAAGTCAAAATCAAAAAGCAGACCCCTTACTCCCACCATACACGGCACAGAGGACACATTACTTTTCTAAGAGAGAGGAATGGGAGCACACTGAGGAAACGCTGGACCACAGCAAAGCAAGACCGAAACCCAGCAAAGCCAACTCCAAACTCTGCATCTCTGTCTGATGTCAAAGTGCTCTTCAGATCTGCAGCTCCTTCTAGCTGCTGGCTGCAGCATGCTCTCTAGGGCAGCTTCCACACGTGACAGCACTGTACGTGACAGCACTGGGCGTCTCCTAGCCTCATTTTCCTCCCTTGAATCTTAGGTTTTCTCTGTAGCTTCTCTTAGTTCCTGCTCTATAGTTCATTACTGTAGAGGTATTGATTGTAAGCTTGGGGTCTTGTTTATTTGTTTGTCTGTTGTATGACAGGGTCTCATGTAGCCAAGGTTAGCACCCAGCCCATCATGCAGTTGAGGAGGATTGCCTCGAGCTTCTCCTCCCAAGTGCTGGCTAGCATCACAGCCCGTGCCACCAGCACCTGGTCTGCGTGCTGCTGTCATTACACGTGAGACATTGTACACACTAGGCAAGCACCCGACCAAATGAGCCTCAGCTCCAGTCTAAGCTGCCTTTTAATTGTTAAGAATGTCTTTTTAATTTTTCTTTTACTTGACTCCCTTCAAAACTTTCCCAAGCCATCGACCTCCTGTTCTCCAAAGCTCATAACGTCCATTTCTTTAAGTGTTGCTATCTTGTTCTGGAAGACTGGTTTTCTTTGGGCCCATCCTACACAATCTTGCTTCTGTTGTTTACTTCATATGGGTTTACAGCTTTCTACTTTTTTTGTTTTTCTTGCAAGTCAAGTCTGTTGGTGTTTTAATGGTCAAACCTTTGTAAGGTGATCTGCCTTTTCATTCAGACTGTTGTTAATTCTCTGTGTTTAACATTCTATAGTTCCTTTATAATATGTCTAGGTGTGATTTTTGGAATAAAAAAAATTGTGTTTTTTTGGGCAAGATAGCACATTAGCAGAGTCAGTAAGATCAGGACTCCACCATGAGACTGAAAGCTCATTGGAGTGTTCAAATCACCCTGGTCATTGTGATAGTTTTTGTTTCTGCTCACTTTCCATTACATCTTTTATTTTCTTACAGATTTCACAGATAGTTGCCTCATGTAAACACATCTTACTTTGAGAGCATAGGCATGTCCAACATTTGATACCATTGTCATGTAGAAGTTAATGGTCAATAACCTTGCAATTGAATCACATAAAAGTAAATAAATAATCTCATAATGTTTTAACTAAGCATACTTTTTAAATTTTGAGACAGGGCTGGCTGCATTTGTAGCTGTCCTAGGACATAGGTAGTTCATGGGACACACCCTTTGTTGATAAAATGGGCTGACTACATAGGAAGCTGTAAATCCAGGCTGGCCCTTCAGACAGTCAAATTGAAGCATCAGGACTTGGCTCTAGATGTGGCCTAACATAAGAAGGAATACTGGGTGAGGAATCTCCTTAGCTGAAGCTGTTCCAGGAAGCTGAGACATGAGGGTTCTGGGCCAGTAGTGTTCCTGGGAACTGGGAAATACGGTCTTCGATGTCAAAGGGAGACCTAAGAAGCACATCATGATGTCTGCTGCAACGATCCAGCAGAAGTATCAGTGCGTGCTGTGAACTTACAGAGAAATAAGACGGGGATAAAATTTTCAGCTTCATTCATAAAAGCACCTTAAATTAAGCATCAGGGAAATGTCTTTCAGCCTCAGACTAGGAATAACATGTAGGAAGCTTGATACCAAGTGATTAACCTGTACCAGCATTTGGAAAATAAACACTTTGCACATTGTCATGGGTGTGTTCAGTGGTCCAAGCATTTGGAGAGCAGCTTGACAGTATGTGGTAGAAATTGCAAAGCCTCTCTCCATGTGTATAAGAGGAAAATCTCACACATTGAGCTGCAAGAAATATGTGAGGGAAACAGTCTTTGCAACATTATTTGTGATGGTGAGAAAAAAATGGAAATAATGTAACTGTTCCTCTGGAGAAAAATGGACAACAAAATTCTAGTTTAACAAATGAGCTAGAACCAACAGGGATACCTACCAGAGCAGTGTAGGAAGAAAAAGTTGCCAAAGAGATTACAAGTGTGCTTCCATTATGTAACTATCAAAATCATATATACAAAGTAAATGTTGTCCTTGGATGACTATATATATTATCAAAACAAAACACAGCTTTAGCCTAATTCATAACAGATTCAAAAGCACATTAGGCAAAGTGCCACACCTTTTTAATGCAAGCATGGTAGTTACTCTATTCTTTTCTGTATTTTTTATATGGTTGATAAATAGGAAAGTTAATTGTTGAAGATTTAGCTCATACATTTAAGCTATCATTTTACTTGTGCCTTTAGAGAACGTGCAGGTTTCGTTTTAAGTAGTTAGTGTGAATAGTAAGCATATTTATTGAGGGTTCTGCATGTCTGAAGTCTCTGGTTCTTAAAAATAGGACGCTGCCCCGACAGAGTCTTTACTGAACTGGCAAGACTACGAGGGCCGCACACCTCTGCACTTTGCTGTCGCTGATGGAAACCTAACGGTGGTGGATGTCTTGACCTCCTATGAAAGCTGCAACATAACGTCTTACGATAACTTATTTCGAACCCCACTTCACTGGGCAGCCTTACTAGGTACATTCGGCCGTAAGTCAGAGGACCCCTGGTAGGAAAGACTTCCCAACTTCAGAAGTCCTTCACTTCTCCCATGGGCTCCTTCCTCCTGCTTCAGCATTTCCATATCTAACTCCTATGCTCGATTATCTCATAACCCGGCTCCTTCTAGTGCACTGAAAATGTGGTAATGTAAACTAATTCTCTGTTAAATACTGGTTCTTATTTCAGCATCATGTTATAAGGTTTTACTTTTATTATAAAGGAATGAAAATTCATTGACAAGATATGAATATAATATAACTTGTCTTCACATTCATGGCTGTTATGTGGGCAAAGGATTCATTTGATGATTGTATTCAGTCCTTGATATTTGATTTTTTTTCTTCATATCTGCCTTGTAACCTCTTAGGGATCACTTTTTTATTTTTGTAGTAGTTAAACCACTTATAGTCATTATTAAAAAGTAGTATTCTCTTTTTACTCTTGGGGCATTATTAATATTTTCAGAGGGGTTTTTTCTTAAAGTCTTCTTGCCCCTTTGTTTTCGCCTTCTACCAGAGAGTATATGCTGCCATCACGTGGCTGTAGCCTGCCTGGTATGGCAGGTAGAAGTGTAGACTTTGTTGTAGTGACTTTTCAACTTATTGAAATCTTATTTACCCAGGAATCAGTCAAGAGCAAGACCTCACCTGTCTCCTCCTGCTCATAAGATGAGCTGTGCCCTTTCTTCATTACTGCTTTGGTTTTGTCAACAGTCTAAGGGTCCACTCAGTTAACAGCCTGAGGGTCCATTCAGTTAGCAGTCTGAGGGTCTGCTCAATTGTGAATATCTTGCTTTTAAGTTTTAAATTGCACACCATATGTTTTAAAGTGATTTTCATTTTTGCCTACAGCTTTTATGTCAGACTTGTTATTTAGTCTTTCTTCTAGGGTGTTTCACCCCTTTTCTGTTTCCTCTAGAAAGTGGGTGTACCTCACAACTCTGTTTCCACTTTACTAAATTCACTCTCATCCTGTAATTCTGATTTTATTATTCCTATTACACGTTTTTTTTTTTTTTTTATTTCAACTGTGTCTTCATTCCTGCTGCCTCCTCCGTTTCTTCTTATGCTCACTGTATGTCCTTCCATCAGCTTGTCATGTCGCCTGTTTTCCTCCTCGGATCCTCTCTTTTGTTTCATAGAAGCCATCTCTTTCTGACTAAACTGAAGATGCCTAACAGTTTCTGACTAAATTGAAGATGCCTAACAGTTTCTCCACTTTGCTCTGAGCCTTCTTGAGACCATCTCTGAGGTATGCCCTTCATCTTTCCAATGCTGGGGTTTTCTTCCCTTACTGAATGTTTTCTTTGCTCCTCAAACAAGAGTAGATAGAGGTCTTTAGATTGACACTATTGCACAGATAGTCACCTCAAACAAGAGTAGAAAGATGTCTTTAGATTGACACTATTGCACAGATAGTCACCAGGCCTGAATCTGGGTTAGGAAGGCTCCATCTTAAGCCACACATATGGAGTGAGTGCATGAGCACAGCCCCCGCCCCCAGGCAGATCCTTCCACCCAGCACAGCCTTGCTTGGAGGGCTCCTCCATCATGGCATCTCCTTCCCTGCCCTGTTCTCCACATGCTCTGTTAGAGAGTCTAAAAGGGTTTCCTAAGTTTGTTAGCCCTCTGTGTGGTGCTGTGCTGTGCTGTGCTGTGCTGTGTTGTTGTGTTTTTTGAGACAACCAGACAATGTCCTAGCACTTTCTCGGTAGCTCAGGCTAGTCTCAGTTTTCACTCCTCCTGCCTGAGCTCTCAAGGGTGGGTTTACAGGCGCACACTACCACACCCAGCTTGTTAATTCTCTGACCCTTTGTACAGTTTTCTCCCTTGCAGCAGCCACCTCTTTCAGACTAGACTGTTAGCCTGCCACCATGCCACAATGCCTGCTCTCTTATTTTGAGGAGTGTGAACTCACAGCCTTGATGTTAAAAGACTAGAGAAGCGATGCTGAGAGGGTGGTTAGTCCTCAGTGTCAGACGAGGTTCACTTCAGTTAGTTCAGCGGAGCAGTAGAAGGAGCTCAGGTTTAGTTCTCGGGGATCAGGAAGCAGAACCTTAACATGATGGGCAGTGAAGCCAAGAAGCCCAAGAGGCAGCCCCTGAGCCTGGCACCTGCTGTCACTGTGTTCTTCCTTCCTGACAAAGCATCCTGTTTTTACTGTTGTAAGCTTTGCCTTCGTTCCACCCTGTCATAGGCACAGCCGAGGAGGAGGGAAAGGCTGTGCTAGGAGCTGTCGAGACCACTCTAAATGCTGTTGAATGCTCCTCTTTGGTTTTGCTGCTGTTCCTCCTCCTCCTCTCCCTTCTTCTCCTCCTCCTCCTCTTCCTTCTTCTTCTTCTTTTTTCCTTCTTTCTTTTAACTGGATTAAAAACTGGCTTATCCCTTTGTGTGTGATACCTACCTTGTGTGTGTTCTCAGGTCATGCACAGATTGTCCATCTCCTTCTAGAAAGAAACAAGTCTGGAACGATCCCTTCGGACAGCCAGGGAGCAACACCCTTGCACTATGCAGCTCAGAGTAACTTTGCTGTAAGTTATGACTCCCCTTTCTCCTAATAAAATGTTTATTTTGATATAATTAGATCTTCATATTCAATATAAGAAATAATATGCTATAGTCCCGTGCCCCTTTCAGTCAGCCTATTCTAGTGATAGACAGAGTGTTATCAAAAGGAGGTTGGCACTGATCTAATTCAGACTGTGCCAGGTTAAAGTTCACGCATCTGAGTTGGCAGAGTTGGCTTTTGACCATCATTCACACTGTCAGCACCGTGATGCAGGCAGTGGTGTGTGTTTTTATAAGGTTCCTAGTCACCTGCAAAGTTTTATGTCACTTTATTTAAACGCTCTGTATAACCTTTTGTTTTATGGTGAGTGGACTGCCGTAATTTGTGACTTTTATAAGGATGTCATAGTGTTTGGCACCCTAGCATTGTCTTGAAAGCACTGCAACAAGGCTTTGCAGCTGGAAAAATCAACTGTGAAGATTGCTAGCTATGTGACCTCACACAACTTTCTTAACCTCTCTGAGCCTTTGCTTCTTCATAGATTGTTTAAACTATAAGTCTTCTTTCAGGACTGCTAGAAAGATAGAGCAAACTTATGTAAGTGTCTACTGCGCCTGGTGTAGAGCAGGAGTCTACATAGGCCATATTCCTATGAGAGCAGTTGTGTACATACAAGAGCAGGTGTCCAAACACAGAATACATTCTTATGATTCATATTAGTGATTGTAGATTATATACATCTGTGAAGGCAAACGTGTGAATTATTATATCTAGAGATCCTGGCCATTATCTCTAGTTCTTCCCTGATAGACCTTCATGGATCACAAAGTGCATTCTTGTGTTTTATGTCCTGGGTTCACTTTGCAGCATGACAGTGTGTAGTCAGACACTGAGACATTAAAGAGATTAAAGAGGCCACAGTTGGTTTTCTGTCTTCATAGTGAGGGTTCAGTGAAACTCTCAATAGCTCTGGCCTGGGCAGAGCATAACCCTACTTTTTGACCTCAGTATTCTACTGAGCATCATTTTCATTCCTTCTTACTCTGCAGAAGCCAGTTTGATTCTGTTTTATGTGCTAGTTATTACCTTTTTAATAGGTCAAAAACTCATGGGTGCTCTTTGTGACAAGAACGTTGTCTGTCTGCTCTTGAGTTGTCCACAGGCTGGCCATCTGTACACTTATATTCTTTCCTTCATGGCCTCCGTAAAACTTTACTCAATGCACCACCTAGAGTTTTGGCAAACCATTATTTTTTTTTTTAAAGATTTATTTATTTATTATATGTAAGTACACTGTAGCTGTCTTCAGACACACCAGAAGAGGGCATCAGATCTCATTACGGGTGGTTGTGAGCCACCATGTGGTTGCTGGGATTTGAACTTCTGACCTTCGGAAGAGCAGTCGGATGCTCTTACCCACTGAGCCATCTCACCAGCCCGCCATTATCTTTTATTAACTCTGAACATCTCAGTAATATTTGGAGAAGTAGTTCTTTCTTAACACAGATGGGAAAGTCACATGGCACAAGCCGATGGGTCCATGGGAATGAAAACTCAGTACGTGACTCAGCAGAAGCCTGTGAGGTGGGTCACAGCGTCCCATTTACAGGTTCTGAGAGATTGAATGCCTTGCCCATGATCGTGAACCAGATTGGAGACTCTAGCTTTAATACAAATACCAATAATTAAATACTTATCAGTGGGAGTAAGAGAGAATGGTAGTGGATTACAGATGTTTGAGTTAGGTAGTCTGCCAGTTCCAGAGTTGGTTTTAGTAAGTATGCATATTTCTAAGCTCTGTTTCAAGCTTATCAATTACTTTAGCTTCTGTTAATTCCATATAAGGTCTCTATTTTCTTTTTTGAAAAAAACAAAAATAAACAAATCAGGAAATAGTTTTAAAATTAGGAAACCTTACCATGCTGTGGACGGATTGCTGGGAGTTCCGGGTTCATGTGGAACTGTTCCTGTCCCTGCCCCCAATATTTATGTGCACAAACCTGCATTTCTTGCAGTGCAAAACAAGGACTAAATTAGACGGGCCATTGTATATATTCTTTTTTATCATTGTATATGTATAGGTGTTTTGTCTGCATGTATGTCTGGGTAACATGTGGCTGCCTGGTGTCCTTGGAGAGCAGAAGAGGGTATCAGATCGTCTGGGAATCAGGCTACTGATGGTTGTAAGCCTCCATGCAGGTGCTGGAAATTGAACCCAGTAGCTAGTGCTCGACTTCTGTGCTAGCTCCCCACCCCTCTTCTACGTATAAAATATTAAGAGTCAGCTACAGTGATTTCTTTTTGAAACTCTTTTATATTTATTCAAGCACAAGTTTCTTGGTCTTCCTAGAAATCTGTGTCCGAGTTCTAGAAAAAATGTCCGCACGGGGAACATTAATCCAGGTACAAGAACTGGGAATGACACTCAGCTGCACAGCGCTCATGCAGCCTAAGCAAGCGAGGCTCTGGATTTGATCCCAGCACAGAAACCAACAGCAGTAATCCAGCTGCTGGGCACTGTTAGAACTGACTGCCCAGGTCCCTATTTGTCCATTAATCCAGAGGCAGGACCTTAAATATAGGAATGGTTAAATAAAATTCTTTAAAATGAGTTGAATGCTACATTTCACAGTAACTTTTGATCAGTAATCAGCAAATATCTTAACCACTCAAGATTTCTAGAAATGAAATACACAGCGAGACGATCTGTTGGCCTTCTCTAGAGGCACATGTGGTTCTCTGCAGGTACAGTGCACAAGCAAATGTGTAACTTAGTGTTAGTCGTGACACTGCATTCTGTAAAGCCTTCAACTTTTCATTTCTAACAGTGGCCTTAACAGTTTGAAAGCTTGATCCAAGAGACTCGTTCTCAGTTATGTTACACTTGTCATCTTTTAATTTTATTATATTATTTTCTATTCTTTGACAGTTTCATTCATCCACACCTTCTCTCCAGTAAGTTCCCTAAGCCCATGTCTTCTCTGTGTGACACAGCGGGTTTAGCAGTGCTGCCTGCATGAGTGAGAGGTTACTTACTAGAGCATGGGCAACTTAGCACTAATGAGGAGAGCTGCATGAGTTCCTGCAGCCACCACTGACTGTCATAGTCCCTCAGAGAGGGGTGGGGTCCCTCAAGCCCTCTCCCTTCACCAGACTTGTTGACCGGCCCAGTCTTGTGCTGGCAGCCACAGCTGCAGAGAGTTCACCATGCGCCAGCCTTTGCCCTGTCCAGAGAACACTGCTGGGCATCAGCCCTTCCCAGCCTCTGGCTCTTAACAGTCTTTCTACCTCTTCTTCAGTGTCCCCTAGGAGGGGGCAGTCATCACCCCAAATGTAATGGTGTTGCATGAGAAAATTAGATTATGTTCTTGAAGTGTTCCAGAAACAGAGACTAATATAAGGGAATAAGATCTTCATTTTCTATTGAAATTGAAGTTTTATTATTCATTTAAAAACATCAGGGAAGGAAGCCCTTGTCTTCTTCATGGAACCACACAGGTGCTCTATTACCATGTAGAGATGTTCTCCACCACTGCAGTGTTTCAAATAAAGTCTTCTTACAGGAAACGGTCAAAGTGTTTTTGCAGCATCCTTCAGTGAAGGATGATTCTGACCTGGAAGGAAGAACATCTTTCATGTGGGCAGCAGGAAAAGGCAATGACGACGTGCTCAGGACGATGCTGAGTCTAAAGTCAGACATCGACATTAACATGTCGGACAAGTACGGAGGCACAGGTAGGAACTGGCACATGGGCTCATGGTGCTTCGGGTGCTGAAAGGTGCCACCAAGTTTATAATACAGAAACTAGACATCACTGTTTCTGAGATAATATTGTTTGACTTAGCTTTTTACTTTTTAAGATCTTGAGTTTGCCAAGATCTTACTCCAAAGGCTTTATTTCTTCCAAGTATTATGGCTAAAATTAGTGTCTCTACCAGGTAAAAATCAACACCTGGTTTATAGCTTTGGCTACACCTTAGATACAAGACAGAAACTTGTCTCATCGTTTACTTTCATATTAAAAAAAAAAAAAAAAAAAGCCCAGAAACTTAGAACTGAGCATAGTTGGGGCTGAAGAGATAGCTCAGTGGGTAAGGCTCTCCCATGCACATGTGAGAACCAGAACAGTAAGTGAGGCTGGGAGGCTGGTCAGTAGTCCCCACGCCTGGGAGAAGGAAACAAGAAAACCACAGAGCCAGCTGGCTGGCCTGTGGAGTCAGGGAGAGACCCTGTGTAAGTATGCAGGGTAGAGAACAGTCAAGGAACTGATGGCAACTTTGGGCCTCCACACACGTGTGCATACACATGCATGCGTACCTACCTCAACATATATATAATATGGAAAAAACTGTGCATTTTAGTAGCCACTAACATTTCAAACTATGTTTTAAGGGATGAGTGCATATTGCTCTCTCATGTTAGAACTTTCCATGGCTATAGAACCCTCACTGCTCCACAGCCTTATCAGGCCTTACCAGACTCTTGCTTCAGTTTGTCTTTACTAACTGAGACCTGTAACTGCACACTGGTTACTAAGAGGCACAGTATTTAGCATCCAATGAAAGTCTCTCCAATTGCAAATCAGAAGGAAAAGAAAATCTCTCGCACATCACTAAAGACAGCCAGAACTCAGCATTGGCCTCACCATCCACCCACACACCACACCAACCTGTGCATGGCCAGAGCTGGGGTCGGGGAGGGAGGAGGGGAGAAAAACTTGGATTGCATTCAGTCACAGTGAGGTGGAAATCATAAGAGAAAGGAAAATATGCTTAAAATTAAAAGGTAGAGTTATTGTGAGAGCTTACCGGTGGCTTTGGCTTCTGTTTTAGCTTTACACGCCGCTGCCCTTTCTGGCCACGTCAGCACCGTGAAGTTATTATTGGACAATGATGCTCAAGTGGATGCCACTGACGTCATGAAACATACTCCACTGTTCCGAGCCTGTGAGATGGGACACAGAGATGTGATTCAGACGCTTATTAAAGGTGAGCTGGCACAAGTGCTCCTATTGTGGCTCACACACAAGGTAGGCACTGCAGCACACCCAGTGTGAATGCTTTCATTCACGCACGGGGTCATGCATCAGAAAGTTCAGGAAGAGCACCCAAGTGGCACCAGAAGAAAACGGTCTTCACCATAGCCTCACCTGTTGGTGAACATGTGATTCAGGTTACCCCTTTGCAGTCACTCAAAGAGAAAGAGTCCCAACCTCTCCAAACCTTCAAGAGTCCTCTAAAGCTCTGGCACTGACCGTGTACAATGCACAGAAGTATTTGGGGCTGGGGGGACTTTTAGAGAGCACGGTTAGGTTTTTAAGCTTCTGCTCCTTCCAATAAATGCTGTCCACACTTTCACTGTAGTTTTGCTGTGCTAGGTGGAGCACGAGTAGATCTGGTTGACCAGGACGGACATTCGCTTCTACACTGGGCAGCGCTGGGGGGAAATGCTGACGTCTGCCAGATACTGATAGAAAATAAGATCAACCCAAACGTGCAGGATTATGCAGGAAGAACACCGCTTCAGTGTGCTGCGTACGGAGGGTACATCAACTGTATGGCTGTGCTCATGGAGAATAATGCAGACCCCAACATCCAAGACAAAGAGGTAGAAACCCTAGGCTTTCTGTGCTACCAGCCCCATGGTATCCCTCGCTGTGATGAATGAAGTACAAAGGTTATCACTCGGAGAAAGATGATTTCCATTTGTCCATGTTCTCTTCTAGTGCTCATCTATATCTTTGTTATTTCATGTATGTATACACATACATTAACGTATTTAAAACGGCCTTTGTTCACTTAAAATTAGCACCAACCTTTTCTCAGTCGATAAATAATCTTTCTCGTGATCACAACAATTAAATATCCTGGGATACCAAGAGCTTTATATTCAAGAATTGTGCGTTCCACCCTCACAGTGACCCAATGAAGTAGTTGCTGTCAATATCCCACTTCACAGTGGAGGAAACTGGAACTTGAGTAGCTTCAATGGTAACTCTGTAGTGACGGTACCTGGGAGTGGGGAGCCCGTAACCAAACTCTCGAGTTCAGTAAGTAACTCACATACATGGACAAGTCTCCACCTTCCAACCCTACCAGAATTATCTTCACAAATTATCTTTCTTCTTCTGGATTGTTCCCTTAGAATAATCCCTCTAAGGAGATTACTGAATCAAAGTAACAAATGCTATACAGTGTGATCGGCTGTAGTGTGTGTGCGTGTGTGTGTGTGTGTGTGTGTGTGTGTGTGTGTGTCTGTGTGTGTGTGTGTATGTGTGTCTGTGTGTGTGTGTCTGTGTCTGTGTGTGTGTGTCTGTGTGTCTGTGTCTGTGTCTGTGTGTCTGTGTCTGTGTCTGTGTGTGTGTGTGTGTGTGTGTGTGTGTGTGTCTGTGTGTGTGTGTGTGTGTGTCTGTGTGTGTGTACTGCCAGAATCCTCGAAAGGATTTCCTCCATCCCTCGTCCTCTGTGCAGTACCACTTTTCCTCCGTTTCCCTAGCACTACTTCTGGAGGGCTGCCTTAACTCTACTGTCATAAGTCCGGTTCTCTAAGTCAGGACATAGACTCTCTATTAACCATCAAGGAAGTGTCCACCAAGATTGCTCTGTTGTGTGTAAAAACAATATAATGAGAAGCTGGCACGATGGCCAAGTGGGAAGGAGACAGCTGACTCCTGCAGCTGACTGCTCACTGCCTGCATGCTGGAGCAGGGGTGCATGCAGCATTTATAATTTCACATGTTTTTTATGGTGTGCTAAATGGGCAGTTTCTGACATACTTTTATCAAGCAACTTTCCAGTTCTGTTCATTTTTATGTGTAGCGCTTTGGAATCATCTGCTTTGAACCATCTAGGGTCTCTCGTGTCGTTCTGAAGGGACTGGTGGTGCTGGTTATCTCTAACTCACTCTGGTTTCTCAGCGATCTGGCTGCTAATACCTCACCACTGCATGGGATTTTATGTCTAGTTGCTTAGATCGCACTTAGATCTCTATCAGACATTCTCTGTGCCTCTACCAACATGATTACATCCTTTTCTTCTTCTTTTCTCTTGATAAAGTGAATCAAGTTGACTGAATTTTGTTCAGATGTTAACCTGTCTCACACTTCTACAAGGAGCCTCACTTACAGTGTAGTAGGTAATTTTATATGTGGAGGAATTTTGTTTTCCGATATTTTAAAACCTTGTACTTGTGTTCATGGTAATTTCCCTTTCTTAGTGCTTGTCAGGCTTGAGTAGAAGGCGTTTCTAACCTTATGAATAGAGCTAGAAAGTATCCTTCTAGGGATCTGTGCAGGATCGATGTTACTTCTTCCTTAAGCATGTGGTAAAGTTTGCTGTTGAAGTCCACTGGTTGTGAGAAATTTCTTAATGCATAGTTTACTAATAAGTGATCCAGCTCTTTAGTGGCTGTTAGACTATTCTGTTTCCTAATAATTTCTTTTCCGCTTTGGTAAGTACACTTTATTGGGAATTTTTCCATTTTATTCAAAATTTCAGTTGTATTTATAAAAATTGGTCACATTTGCTCTTGTCTATATTATGTTTTAGGACTTAAAGCTAATTCTCCATTAAGTGCATAGATTGATGATACGTATTTTCTCTCTTTTTTTACATTCAACCTGTCTTTTTCACCCTTCCAAGGACATCTGTCTTTGTTGACTTTCTGCATTTTGAGCACATCTGTTTTTTGAATGGTGTTTGCTCCCATCTTTATTTCCTGCTTTCCTTGGGTCTGACTTACTCTTGGTTTGGTGCTCAGGGGCCGCCTTTTTAAGACACAGTCTCCTAGGCCCAACACTGGCCTTGAACTTAGAAATATAGCCACATATGATGTTGAACTCCTGATCCTCGTGCCCTCACCTCCTGAGTCCCAAGGTTGTAGGTGCTCCCTTTAAAAAAACATTTTATCTTTTCTTTCAAAGACAGAGTATCACCATGTAGCTCTTCCTGGAACTTATTTACCCCAGGCTGACCTCCACCTTGACATCTCTCTGTCTCAGCTTCTGAGCGTGGATGTTAGATTTCTCAGATGCAAACTTCAGTTCCTCGTATTTTCAGTACTTTTGTCTAATCACATGACACCCCACCTCTACTAGGCCCTGCTAGAGCTCCGCTGCAGCTTCTAGTTAAGGCACACCTTGGCTGTCACTTAGTTAGAATAGTTGCTTCTTTTTCCTTCTCTTTATTTGCAAGGCTGCGCATTATTTGGGAGTCTATTGCTTATTTTCCAATCACCTGGACATGTCCTTATTTCATAATCTTAATAGATTAGTTACCTACTGCTCCTGTGATAAATTAGCACAAACATCCAACACAAATTAGTTATGTCACAGGAGCCTCACTGGGCTAAGAAACCAGAGTGCAGCGGGGCTGCCTTGTTTCAGAGACCTTGAGGAGAAGCAGGGTTTCTGGTCTGTTTTTGTTTGTTTGTTTGTTTGTTTGTTTCATTTAGCTTTGTTTTTTAACGTTTCCAGCATTTAGAGGGTGTTGACTCATGGCCCTCCTCCATTGTCAGAGCTGGCCGGTGCTGGCTGAGTCACTGACACCGGCTCCCCAGCCCTTTTTCCCTTGGAAATACCCACACAATAATCCAGAATGGTCTCCCCATTTCAGGACAGCTGCTTTTCCGTGTAGCTTCACAAGTCAGGGATTCGAGAAGTTACAATAGAGACATCTTTCCAGGGAAGGATATTGTTCTTCTGAGACTTTCTTTATGATCCAGCATATAGCTGATTTTGGTAGAGACTCAATATATAACTGAAAAGAATTCCAATTCAGTCATGGTTTAATGCAATGTTTCATGCCTATATACCAATCTTCAAGTTGTGTTACATATTTCTTCTATATCATTAGTGTTCTCTTACATGTTTCTAACATCAACCATTATAAAATAAAGCAACTTAAAATCTAACACTATAAAAATTAATAAAATTTTAAAACTATTTTTCAAAATTTACCACTGTGATTTTGGCTCTAATTCCCTTTAATCCAGTTCATATGTCTGATATGTTTAGAATCTGGCTAGATGTATACATATTTAGGCTTGGGATAGCTTCCTCTCTGACACCTTCAACACTATAAATACCTTATTTCTTTTCTGCACTGTTTCTGTCTTCTTTAGCTTTCCTTTTTTGTTTACATTTAATTGTTTATGTTTGTGTGCACATGCATATATGAATATGCACACACACACATACACGCCTGGCTCCCATGATCTTAAGATCAAACTCAAGTCATCAGGCTTGGTGGCAAACAACTTTTTAAAAACTCTTTTGTGATATTGAAAATCTTAAATATAGGCTATTCGTATTAGTCAGGGTTCTCTAAAGGAACAGAACTGATGAAATGAATATATATTCATATATATGAATGCATTTATATATGTGAATATACTCATTTATTCATTCAATTTTCCATACACACATATACATATATACATATATAATAAGCCATTATTAAATTGGCTTACTGACTGTGGTTCAGCTACTCCAACAATAGCTACCTATCAATAGAAAGTTCCAGAATCAAGTAGTTGTTCAGTCCACAAGGTTGGATGTCTCAGCTCGTCTTCAGTGTACACCAGACTCTTGAAGAAGTAGACTCTGATTCCAGTAATAGAATGAACGTGCCAGTGGGATTAAAGCAAGCAGACAGAGAGTAAGTTTCCTTCTTTGTCCTTTATATAGGCTACCAGCAGAAGTCGTGGCCCAGATTTAAGGTGGATCCTCCCATTTCAAATGATTTACTTACCATGACTCCCTCACAGTACCTAGCCACTTATGTTTATGTTAATCCCAGATATAGTCAAGTTGTCAAACAAGAAGAACAATTACACCATTTATTTTATTGAATTTGACTTAAATTGAGTTTGCCTCCTGCTTTCTGGTAGTGAAAGTCAAGATTTGCACTCATGGTTGGAATGTCCCACGAGCAGTGTCAAACCTTCCTCAGATCTCATCATGGGCAGTGCACGATGCCCTTTCACCAGCATGCTAATTGTGATTACTCTGGTTAAGAACCATCTGTTTTCTCCATTGTACACTTCATAGCATCCCTTCCTTATTGCTGATCAATCCGAGGAGAAATTCTTTCTTCTGAGTTATTATAACCATGTGTCTGCACCTGCTCCCTCCAGTACAGCTGACTTGTTCATGCTTGCAGGGACGAACAGCTTTGCACTGGTCCTGTAACAATGGCTACCTTGATGCCATTAAACTACTGCTAGATTTTGCTGCTTTCCCTAATCAGATGGAGAACAATGAGGAGAGGTAAGTCGTTGACGGGGAGAGGGAGTGAGTATAGTGTTGTTCATCTTACATCCTTCCTTTCAGATGGAAAAAAATCTCAAGTTGAGATATTGGTTCAGAAATAGCAAGTATACTCATAGGCAAATACTGTAGCAAGCAATCCTGAGCCAGAGGAAAGAGCCAAATTTTCCTCCCGAGTTCGTTCGCTTAGAACCATGGGAGTTTTGCACCTGCTCAGAACTTCTGAGTACTACTTACCACGTGTTCGCATCTGCAGGCAGGGAAAAGGACCCTCTTCAAGCTTGCACTTAACATAAGGCCAGTGAACCTGTGACTGGCCAGGCCGAGGAATTCATCATGTCAGCAGAGTGAGTTATGTATGCGTTGTTTCTATTACTGGTGAGGATATAATTAGTTAGTGAACAAAAGGCAGCCATCGAGTGTCTGAAAACATGGAGAGGCTGAGATGAAAGCTGAACAGCTATAAATATCCATATCTATTGCCTTCTTCAAGCACAGTTCACGGCGATAGGCTAGGGCCGTCACCCGAGGACTCAGTCATGGTTGGGAGTGTAGCTCAGTTTCCAGTGCCCGGGTCCACCCCCAGCATGGTTAGAAACGGACAGTGCTCGCTGGTGTCCAAGCGGGGAGACTCTGTGGCTCTTGGATCTGGGAACTGTAGGTAATAACTAAGTCTATGGTCAGACTTCACATCCTCTTCCAGAGTCTGTCTTTGTTACAGAAAAAAAAAAAAACTGAAAGGGCTTCTTTTTAAGCTACAAATGGAAAACAGAAGGGAAAGATAAGAATCCCCTAAATTAGTGATTTCTTTTAAAGAACTTCTAGGCCAAAAGGATGGCTCTGCGGATAAAAGCACTTACTGCACAAGGCCTGAGCTCTGTCCCCAGAGCCTGCAGTAGGAGAGAACCAACTCCTGAAGGCTGTTCTCAGATCTCTGTGTACCATGGCACTTGCTCACCCACATCCTCACACGCACACACACACACACACACACACACACACACACACACACACACCCCACATCATATCATCGTCAATCAATAATTAAAAAGAAGGATTTACTATAACAATGTTACTTCCTAGCTGCTCTCTTTGTAAAGAAACAATGGAAAAATGGAGGGAGTGGTGGCCTGCTTCTGTTTCCATAGCAGTGCACATGGATGTACACATGTAAGAAGCTGGCATTGCTGCTTATGCTTATTGACATTCTGGCTTGGGCATTCTGCTGAGCCCATCATCCCGTCCCCATGTGGCAGGTCCAATTGTATGTTATCTCTCATCAGTGTCTACATTGTTTCTTGGCTGGTTACCATCAATATAGTGCTAATTTATACTTCTTGTGCATAGACATTAACCAAGTGATGTACCTCAAATAGACATCATTTCTGCCAACTTCTTCTGGCTCTCAGTCAATAGCTATCTGACAGCCACTCTCTCATGTCAATGGGAATATTCACAGGGCTTGAACGTTTCTAAATGGAATGTGGGATGGAATAATAAGGACAACACAGTTGCTGAAACACTAGATATAAACGTCAGCCTTAAAACCTGGCTAGATATTTACATTCTGTCTGCTTGAAGCTAAGAGCGATTGGATCAAAAATCTTAATTGGAGGAGTTATGCATTATATTTTACTAAGAAGTCACTGCTATATTTTTGTTAGCATATCCTTGCGGCTGTGCCTGTGTTAGGTGTAGATGAATGCTGAGACACAGAGAGATGGACTGACAGGACTCGACAATTAGCTTTAAAATATTTCCACAAAAATTCAAAGGAAGAAATTAAAAGGAATAAACATAGCAATAAAACCTTACTAAATACACATATTGTATGCAAATTGATCTCACTGGCACTTCTGTTCTACCAGAATGTATTCAAGAGTTGATAGAAAAGGGGGTTATATTAAACTGGGAGCTACTTGCAATCAATTATAGTCTACATTCTGTACAAACTGGTTGTGTAATTGTCAACACGTTGCTTAACTTTCCTGGGTCTCTATTTATTTATGAAATGAAGGTGTTGCATTTAGTGACTTGTAAAGATCAGTTCACATTGCTACCCTGTGCTCAGTGGCTCTCTGATCATCTCATTAGTGGATGTGCAGCCAGAAGAGGCACTGTCCAATTCTTAATTCTTCAAAGTTTACAAAATAATACCTACTTAAGTATCATTTGAGGCTACTTATTTATGGTCCTCTTTTCCCTAAACAGTAGTGATGTGTCCTGAATTGAGGTGTTCTGAAATGACCAGTTTTTTTTTTCAGCTATTGGGGTTTCAGTGAGGAAACTATTCATGATCTGTTAGTCACCCAACACAGTCTCTGAATTCAGTCTCCTTCTTGAAGCAAGCAAACCACCCTTGTTCTGAAAACCTCTTCCTTTTATGCCTTCTGTAACTATTGGGTATGGTTTGCAGAGAGATTTACTTTTCAGTAGCCATTATGAGGTCTTCTGAGTCTAACCTTGCATTCTTACATCCGTCTCCTTTTCCCACTGTGCGTGGTGATCCATGGTTGTGTGGACCACCTCCATCACCCTGCAGATGTGCCTCGGTGTGCAGTTGTCACTGGGTAAACATGAGTTTGGGTCCTATGGAAGTGTTGGCGGCAGGCACCTGCAGCATCATAACCCCTGCTGCAGTGTGGGTCCTGTGCTCATAGATAGACAGGGTCTGCTGCATGCTGGGCATGGGGCAAGCCCTTTCCATCCACCTCCCACTTTCCCCATTCACTTTAACACAGACAGCTAAGACCCCAAAAGATCAAGTCTGATTGGAAGTGGCATTACTGCCACCATTGGGAGAATATTTTTATTTCAGTTTTTATACTTTAATCCCATCCCAAGTCTTAAAATATATATGTATCATTTAAATGATGTTTTCCCCTATAAATTTTTTATTATTTAGTCTCATTTACTGGTCGTTTTTATGATTTTTAAGTTCCATCTCACTTTTTCAGAAATAACCTCCTGCTCACTATTTCTCCAATCTTCCATGAAATCTTCCAGTCCCTGCGTGGTCTCTTTTCTTTTCTTTTTTTTTTTTTTTTTTTTTTTTAAAGATTTATTTATTTATTTATTTATTTATTTATTTATTTATTTATTTATTATATGTAAGTACACTGTAGATGTCTTCAGACGCACCAGAAGAGGGCATCAGATCTCGTTATGGGTGGTTGTGAGCCACCATGTGGTTGCTGGGATTTGAACTTCGGACCTTTGGAAGAGCAGTCGGGTGCTCTTACCCACTGAGCCATCTCACCAGCCCCGGTCTCTTTTCTTATATGTAGCTCTTTGCTCCATCTGGGCTAGTTCAGCTTATGATGCAATATGCAAGACTCTTTAGCTGGGCGTGGCTGCACATATCTTTAGTGGTTGTGTCTTAGTTAGGGTTTTACTGCTATTGAACAGACACCATGACCAAGGTGTCATGGTGTCTTTTTTTTTTTTTTTTTTTTTTTTGTGGTTTTTCGAGACAGGGTTTCTCTGTGTAGCCCTGACTCTATAAACCAGGCTGACCTCCAACTCAGAAATCCGCCTGCCCCTGCCTCCCAAGTGCTGGGATTAAAGGCATGTGCAACCACTGCCCGGCTCCAAGGCAACTCTTATAAGGGCAACAAATGTTGGGACTGGCTTACAGGTTCAGGGGTTCAGTCTGTTTCAAGGCAGGAGCATGGCAGTGTCCAGGCAGACATGGTGCTGGAAGAGCCGAGAGTTCTACATCTTCATTTGCAGGCTGTTAGGGGAAGACTGACTTCCAGGGAACTAGGACTAGGGTATTAAAGCCCATGCCCACAGTGACACACCTACTCCAACAGGCGCAAGCATACACAAACCACAGGCTACATAGAGAAATCCTGCTTCAAAAACAAGTAAACAAAAAAGTCTCTTTTACCCAGGTGGCTACCAACACCATTCAGTCCACAATTCAGCTCCCCGCAGTGACTTGTAGTAGGGACCCTCTGTGTCATGGAGTCAGTCTCCCCTATCTGAAAACAGGCTTCTTTTTGTAAGCATTAATTATAGTAATTACAGAAAAGTAATTTGGAGAATGTTTTCAGACAGATGTAGGGAATCACTTGGCACAAGACAAAAAGAGAAGTGTTTATGTGTTCCCATAGCTGCTACCTCAACGTTTCTCAACCTATGGCTCTCTACCCTTTTTGGGCCAAACAACCCTTTTACAGGGGTTGCAGAGCAGATGTCCTGTATATCATGTATTTACATTGTGATTCACAATAGTAGCAAAATTACAGTTAATGAGGTAGCAACAGAACGAATTTCATGGTTGGGGGTCACCACAACTTGAGAAACTGTACTAGAGGGTCACAATATGAGGAAGGTTGAGAACCACTGCTCTAACTTGTGAGCCAGCTCCAAGAGCTCAGCCGCACAAAGGCTGAATCCGCAACCTCCTGTTTTGTATTCCTTAGAGAAAGAAGGTGAACACATCAGGCTTTGCCTGGGAAATAGCCAGTGGTAAAATGAGGGGTTTCTCTTCGTAGCACTGGCTGTCCTGGAACTCACTCTGTAGGCTGGTGGAACTAAAGGTGTGTGGCGCCACCTCCTGGCTGAATAAGGGTACTGCTAGGTGCTAATGTGTCCGCTCTACTGTGCCTTGAATCACAATCCATTCCAAATCAGTCTTCCTTTAACCTTAGGTACACACCCCTTGATTATGCATTGCTTGGTGAGCGCCATGAGGTGATCCAGTTCATGCTGGAACATGGTGCCCTGTCCATCGCAGCTATACAAGACATCGCTGCCTTCAAAATCCAAGCAGTCTACAAAGGATACAAGGTCAGAAAAGCCTTCCGAGACCGGAAGAACCTCCTCATGAAGCACGAACAGCTGAGGAAAGACGCTGCAGCCAAGTAAGTGTGAGCCACCGAGATCGCTCGCTCTAAGCTGAGAAGGGAAGCTGGGTGGGCGTGGGAGGGAGGGGCCAGAGCTCGGAATGGACCAACGCTGTCACCTTCTTGCTCTGCCCTCTATCTTAAGAGGACTTAAGGAAGGACGACCCAGCAACGAGTAGGCTACCAATAGAGAACTCATCTTCTTGCCCCTCCTGGCATGTGGGCAAGTAAGTGTGTGTGTGTGTGTGTGTGTGTGTGTGTGTGTGTGTGTGTGTGTCTGTGTGTGTCTGTGTGTGTCTGTGTGTCTGTGTGTGTGTCTGTGTGTGCGTGCTCATGCGCTGATTGACAGGTGTGTAATGTAGCATGTGCAGTCTCTCCTCCCCACCCCTAGACTCCTTATGTAGAATAGGTAGGCCTTGAACTCACAGAGAACCGCCTGCCTCTGCCTCGGGTGTGCCCGTGCTGCTTGTTTTTTAACATAAGCCGCACAATAATGGATTGAGACGGCAGTACAGCAGGGGCACCCTAACAATAGAGCAAGGGAACGCTACAAGCAGTGCGCTCGCATTCCCTCTCAAAATCGCCTGTGCACTGTTTTCAAACCTTTCATCTGAAGAAAGCCCTTTTTGACAGATCTGAATTTTTGGCATTTCTGCTCCTGTACTTCAGAGGCATTGTTAAGTGTGAAGGTTGTTTGAACACAGCACTATCGCGCCACAGCTGTGATCCTCAAAATGACATTGCTCTGAATGGCACAACATTTAAAACTGGTTATTCCTAGAGTTTTCTATTTACTATTTTAGACCCAGGTTCACAATGGGAAACAGAAACTAAAGAAAATACAAGTGTACCATGGGCTGCTGTATTTCCTCCTGCTGATGGTTCCATATACCTCAGCTAATGTCAGAATCCTTCAGAATCCAGTCAGCTCTCCAGAGGCCCCGTGGCTGACATTGTAAGGGACATATTCTGCATCATTGGTACAGACGGGAGATGAACTCTTTCCTGTCCCTGGGTTCCCAGCAGAGTGAGAGGAGTAGGAGAGTAGGAAGACTGGATGCACAGCCAGCCTGTGAGATTTACTGTGATGGCCTGATCAAAGACAGTGTCCTCTCTGGGAGACTGCCTGATCTGGGGGCACTCTCCAGGTCTGTGGAGACCCAAGTCTGCACCGGAAGCCCCTTTGTCTCCCAAAGGGACCACAAGTTTGGATGAACGTACTGTTGAGTTAGTGCAGAGCTGGAGACTGAGAACTGACTTGTGCCATGTCCTGTACTTGTCACAGGATGGGGCTGCACCATCCGCACCCTGAAGCAGCATTGTGCTTTCCAGCGCTATCTTTTCCTAACTCGTATTTCAGTATCCTGTGCCAGGGGCTGGAAACAGCAAGGAGATTTAGAGAACGCCAGACCAACCTCCCTCCTTGTTATTCCAGTGAGGTCCTCCACAAAAGAAGAAAGCGCCTCTTTGTTTTTAGTGTTAGCTTCTGAAGCTAACATTTGGGAACTCTTAAATGGCAGCTGGGCTTGCTTGTGATCATACTGCAACTTAAACTTGGAAAGCTGCAGCTCCTCCTGCTCTTCCTCATGCACAGACAGACAGACAGACAGACAGCCCTTTACTGTGCCAGTGCTGAAAGTAGAGTCCAAAGTTTCCAGCCCTCGCCTCCCTCACTCATCCTTTGTAAACCCCACCTCCGCACTCATCACTGTATAGACCCACCTCCGCACTCATCACTGTATAGACCCACCTCCGCACTCATCACTGTATAGACCCACCTCCGCACTCATCACTGTATAGACCCACCTCCGCACTCATCACTGTATAGACCCACCTCCGCACTCATCACTAAGTAGACCCCAGGTGAAGCTCTTGGAGACTGCTCTCAATTGTCTCACTTAACTCTCGGATGTTATTGCTTAAAGACCTAGTCATTGTTTAATTTGTCTTCAAGATTTTGCTTTAAGAACTAAACCCCAGAATTCTGCTGCTGCATCTTTGATGAAGGTGTGCCAGGCACGTGGCATTATCTCAATGTCCTTTTCTCATTTAACCATGTTTGGACATCAGGAATCACCTTTGTAAAGTAAGCAATTGAAAGGGACCCATTAAACATGACGGAAAGTGATCTCTAATTCCTGTTGGAGAAGTTGGGAGAAACAAGATTAGATATATTTTCTAAGAGATATTTTTTAAAGTCCTATTTAAGAAATACCCATACTTACTTAAAAGCACTCTATAGCTCTTAGGCACTGCTTCTATTGCAGCCAGAATAAGCACAGTGTAATTTACCTGCCAGAGCACAGAGTGGAGGTCAGGCTTCGGCAGAACTTGTTTATGTCAATCGCTTGTCTTCCTGGGAGCCTCCCGTTTACAGGATTTTACTTCATTCTCATCTCTCTTGCTCTTCCTTCCTCTGTCTTGGGAATTACACCATCTCCACAGTGAGCTCACCCCTACTCTTCAGACCTCTACAGGTGCTATCTTATTTCCTACTGGAAGTGTACCCAGTCTTAAAAATTAAACTAGAGCCAGCACACAGGTGCACGTTGAGTTCCAACTCCTTTGGAGGGATGCAGAAGGGCCACATGAATTCAGGGCTGTTGCCCTAGCCCTCGACCCCTCTGGGCGGTCCTTGTGGATAGGAAATAAGATGGGGAGTCAACAGCACAGACTCTGGGAGTCAGGTGAGTTTGCAGAAGCAGACTAATTTTCGTGGGATTGGGGTGTGCCTTTATACCCTCCACCTGTGCCCCACTGGTCCATGACATCTTTCTCCCTGTGGCTGGCATCATCTGATTAGCTGGCCAGGTCATGTGCTCTGTTGTCATTTGTCTCCATGTGCCAGGCAGATCTTAAGGTTGTAAGATGTGTGTGCCATTATGGGCCGCCAGTCAAGATGCGCTGACTCATTCCTCCTACACAGGGCTTCAAGACCTGTCAAAGCAACATAGCTAGAGACCCTGACTCAAAAAAATTTTTTATTATTACTTTTAATTAGGTCATCTCTCTAGAAAACCTCTTACTCAATCTCCCACCATAACCTATTGGAACTCTGATCCCTATGTCTTCAGCTGCCCCCCCTGTGCATTTGTACTTTACCAACCTATGGTCAGATGCCAACACATTGGACCACGGGAACACCACATCTATATTCTTAAATCCCAGTATTGTCTCCAGGTCTCTTCTTGTCTGGACACCCACACAACTTCAGACTTGATAGTCAGCCATCTCAAATTTTCTGTCCTTCCTTACTGACCCCACTGAGAGACCTGTTCTTCCTTCTGGCTAGTATGAGACTGAGATAGCCTTGTAAACTTACACAAGTAAGCCCAGGCTGGCTGCCCAGTTCAAGCTGAAGTCCTCTCTATAAGGAGTTCTGTGTCCCCAAATCAAATGATGGGGAATTTGGTCTTTCCAAAGAAAGCACATTCCATCAGTGGAGGTTTCTGACACTGCTTCTCTTTTTTGTTAAGTCATGCTTAATTACATGTATGTGTGTGTGCCTGTGTCTGAATGTGTGCATGTGAGTGCAAGTGCCTATGGAGACCAGAGAGGCCTAGGATCCCCGGAGGTTTGGAGTTAACAGGCAGTTGTAAGGCTGCCTGGTTGGATGCTGGGAGCCAAACTCAGGTCCTCTAAAGAGCAGGACATGCTTTTAGCTGCTGACCCATCTCTCTAGCCCAAGAGGGGTTTTCCTTGGATCTACTCCTGAAAGCCAAAGACAGAAGTCGGCGTATTTTCTCACAAACCAACTCTGAGGGGTGCTCATGAGACTCCCATTTGTACCACAGACATCCTTTGTTTCATACTAGAGTTTGTTTCGGCCTGCTCCCCTGAACATCCCCAGTCCTTCAGGGCTGAGCATTTCGCTGTCCTACTCAAGGTCATCTCATCCACAAGGAGCTACTTCTGTGGCCTCCTTTGTGCAACCTAACTCCTCAGAACCTCCATCTCCCGTCAGAGGATAAAGTTTCCTTAATCAGATGGCCTTCAAGGTCCTAGGAATGCCCTTTGACCATATACAGATTTTCCTATGTCAAGAGCATATATCCATTTTATCAAAAGAGGAGCTACAACTTTTTTTTTTTTAAACTCTCGTTATCAAAGAGGCTGGTGAGCCACAAAGAATTTTCTTGTAACTGGACTGAATGATTTCTGAGGTCCTTCCAGCACTAACATTCTATAAGCCAGAGGTCCCAGACACACATTTTCTTATCCCCTGGGGAGGAAGTTAAAGACCAAATACTACTCTACCTGTTACTTGGAGACAATGAAGAGATAGACTCTGACAGACGCTGGAAACCAAGCAACAGGAAAGGTTACAGCCAAGCCTGCTCCATCTCAAGCAGTAATCAGCTCCTCTCACCAGAAACATTGCAGCAGGAGCTCAGTTGTCCTCTCTACAGGGCATCATCAAAGGGAATTTAAAATCACAGAAAGCTCTGCCTCTGAAATGTCTTCTAAGTCAAAGACCAGGTGAGAGCTGGGTTGCAAGTCTTTGCTTATGGTCTTCCCCCTACCCCTCCCTTGCCTGGAATAACCTCTTCCTTCCCTCCGCTCCTGTTTTGACATTCTTCATAAGGAGTCCTTTCCTCTCTGTCTAATTAGTGTCTGCCTCCTGCATCCCCTATGTCTGTGTAGAAGCCACAGACATAGCACTCATCCCGTCCGGATCCCCCTCCCTGTCTGCAGGAGGTTGTGGATCTGCTTCCCAGACTTAAGCATCAGCTCCTTAGGAGCAAGGACTGTGTATCGTGTCATATCTCCGTACCCTACAGTGTGTGGGGTATGGTAAGAATTCAATAAATAGACATTCAGTGACTGCCACTGCAGTGGTCCTGAGACCTCTTCCTAGAAGTCATTTGGCACTCTATAGAAGTGTACAGTCAGGGCTGGAGAGATGGCTCAGCGGTTAGGAGCACTGACTGCTCTTCCAAAGGTCCTGAGTTCAAACCCCAGCAACCACATGGTGGCTCACAACCATCCATAATGAGATCTGACGCCCCCTTCCGGTGTGTCTGAGGACAGCTACAGTGTACTTACATACAATAAATAAATAAATCTTTAAAAAAAAAAAGAAGAAGTGTACAGTCTTTTCCCCCCATGTGCTGTGTGTGCATGGTATGTGTGTGTAGGTGCAAACACCTTGGCACATATGTGGAGGTCAGAGGCTAACTCTGTGGGTCAGTCATGTCTTCCTACCTTCATGTGGGTCTGTGGGACTCGCCTCAGGTGACCACGCTTACCTAGCATCACCTCTACCCGCTGAGCTATCTCACCAGCTTCCAGCCTTTTGAGATTGTGACATGACGTTGTCAGACACACGTGCGTTTGACCATATTCATAGCCAGCCTGGGACAAGCCCAGTGGCTACACATTGGACATGCCTTCTATGCCTTAATTTCTCCCTTTGTCAAATGGAAGCACAGGGCTGTGAGTTAGTTACTCCTGCGCTGCCGTTACCAAAATGACTGACAGAAAAACAACTTAAAGGAAGAAAGCTTTTGGCTCATGGTTTCTGTGGCCCCTATCCTTCCTGGGGGGGATATGGTAGCACACAGCACCTCATATTGTGGGAGCCAAAGAGCAAGGGAAGAGAACAGGAAGGGGCAAAGCAAAATGTAGCTTCAGAAGCCCACCTCCAGTGACCTCCTTCCTCCAGCCAGGCCCCACCGCTGCCTCTCACCTCTTTATAGTAAGGTCACCAAGAGATGTATCCATTCGTTACTAGAGGCCTCACGATCTGTCTCTCAAAACCACCATCATAGACAAACTCTGCTGTGTGCTATATTGAGCTGAGTATTTTTAATCTAGTCCAGCTGAGAGTCTGCATGGACTATCACAGAGCAGACACTCTCGGGCGTTTCCCACCGCGATCTGTGTGTCTCTGTGGCAGTGTAACTTGCTTGTCCTTCTCAAGGCAGCCCATGCATTCACACACCCCTTATCCTCACAGTGTCCTGGGTGCTTATGTATTTGTGCGTTTGGATCTCTAGCCCCTGCTGTTAATCATGAGCAAATCAGTCCCTAACAGGTTTAAAGAGCAACAAGGCGTGTGCCTGTGATGTGCTGGAAGATGGAAATTGTCATTTCTTCCCCTTCGAGACCCAGGTGCTGACAAGTCTTACCCCTGCCAGATCCAAGGGGACCAGGAAGGGCAAGGATTCCATACCTTTGTTATCTGTGACACCTGGAAGGTTTAATTTTTTTTAGAAAGCATCATTTGTTAACAAAAGTTCATATTCTTGCACCTGAGGCTGAGTTAAATCTTTACCCTCATGAATATGTCATGTCTTCTAGTTCTGGTTATTTAGTTCTACAAAAATAAAAATAGAACACATCTCTTCTCCATAGAAGTCTCCAGAAAGCAGCTTAATTGATGTTTACACATCCCATCCCTTTGTCAGGCTACCTGCCATTTTATCAATGTAACTGACCTTACTGGAGGCCCAGGACAGTCTGTGGTAACAGAGACTGTGGCTTCTTAAATTAAGTAGAGATATTTGGTTTCTTAAAAGAAATAAACGACTGCTCAAAAAGTCAAATCTTACCTATCAATTGTGAGGCCCTCTTATTGTCATGAAGACCCATGGCGATGCCATACTCTGTCTGTGGAGATATCCCGCACCATTCCCTTAAAGCCACGCAGTTCATGTGCACCGTATGAGAGCAAGGCTCCCTCTCCCTGCCTCGATCATTTAGCAGAACTGTAGCCACCCAGATGTTTCCACCTTCTGAAGGGTAACCCATGTCCCAGACTGTCCACTCGATAGCCCCTGTCAATCACTTTGAGTGGCATTTACTAGCACCTGTGTGGACCCCAGCCCTCAGTTATGACTGCTGTCAAGCTAGACTACAGCAGCATTAGAGCGCATTCAAGAGTCAGCAATTGGCAGAGGTATAGCAAAACCAGAGCCAATCAAAACAGGACTTACCCCACCTACCTGGCTGTGTTGTCAGTGATGAGACCCAGCAGGCTCCCAGTTAGAGGCATTCCACACCGAAGAGGAGTTTAGCAGGTTTGCAAACACCCCATCTCTCCACCTCTCCCTCATCACTCCACGTTTAATGCACTTGCAAGTAGTGAGCAGAGTGTCTCGCTGAGTGTGAGGAGCGGTCTAATCCGGAAAGATGGCACACTTTGGTGTCAGCACAGCAGGCCATGCTGGCTCCTCTCTCTCTGCACACCAGGACCCTGCTCACCTTAGCACTAGAAGCTAGGACAAGAGATTCCTCCACACACAACTCACCAGTTTTATGTAGGCACTCTACTATAGCATTTCTCCTATGATAGGCTAGGTTTCTCTTCTCTTAGCTGTCCCTTCCTGGGTAGAAAATTCCACCCAAGGTGGACCTGAGGACTACAAGTCTTCATTCTGTCCTCAGTGCCCATAGAAAAGAGCCTCAGAAAATGTTAGGGTCTTCCTTCTTCTTTCCCTTGGGATCCCTACAATTAGTTGCACTGATCAAATAGATCCTGTCCACAGCCCCTCTCTGTTCCTGGCATAAGCCAGCTCTCTGCGACTGTTGGCTGACTTGCCCTTCCCAGCCTCTCCTGCTACGCTTTTTCATACTGTTGCCCACAGGCTGAGCTGAGCCACTGGTGCACTGCTGGTGGCTGGCCTTTGAAGATCGGCACAGAGGCCTCACTTGCAAAGGGTTTCTGCTTGGCTCCTTGGCTGGAGCTGCGAGGTGTCTGCAGATTTCCCTGTCATCATTTCTGTTTGTGATGGTCTGTTTATAAGTAGAGCAGGTTCAAGGCAGTCCTTGTGACTGTGGTCTTTAGAGGCATTCTGCTGTGCTTTCCAGAGCAGGAAAGAAAGGGGTGGGTTTCTGTTAGCTCCAGGAAGAGCAGAATCCGTAAGTCACACAGACCAGCAACCTGGTTAGGTGGTGTAGCAGTCTGTGATGGCTTTCGGCTACATTCTATCAGGCCTGGTCCAAGGAGGTGGTTGCTGTTATATTTAGAGAAGAAGCCCATCTCAGAAAGTGCATCCTGTATCCCTCCTGTGGTGTGGTAGCTCCTCTTGACATTTCAGTGCACCTTGATGATTCTCAAGCAAATGAGGCTTTTTTGATTTTTTTTCCTCCTCTTTGGCTTTGTTTCCAGAAAACGGGAAGAGGAAAACAAGAGGAAGGAAGCTGAACAGCAGAAAGGGCAGCTGGACACCGATCCTCCCAGATCCCACTGCAGTTCATCTGCACCTGTCCTCCCCTGTCCACCCAGCCCCCAGAATGAGGCCAGCAAGCAGGACGCAACCCCTAGCAAACAGCCACCTGCTAGCCACACAGTCCAGAGCCCTGACCCAGAACACAGCAGGCCTCCAGGCAGATGTCCAGGCAGAGCCTCCCAAGGGGATTCTTCCATAGACCTTCAGGGAACGGCCTCCAGAAAGCCAAGTGGTAAGTCGGACTGCGCTCTCTGACGACAGCCCGTGGGCTGGCAGTTATTACAGTAGTACTGAGAACGTGATGTGGTCAGCGTTGTCTCCTTTGGTTCCCAATCTTCTGCCTTTTTTTCTTGCCTCACTATAGTTTACTAGAACATTTTTAGGCTTCCATCTTAACTGATCTGTGGTGTGTTTGAGTACATCGCTTTTGTCTGGTTCTGTGGCTCTGGATATTACTCAGGCAACTCGCTTCAGTACGCTGACATCACCACGTTACCACTGAACAAAGTGTTGAAACTACTCTCGCTCAGGCTGCTGTGCCACTTTTAACTGTCCTTGCTGGGACTCCACATCAGGTTGCTTGCAGTCCCTTGTAACTCCATCTGCAGAAGATCTGACTCCGTCTTCTGGACTCTGAGGGTACTCACACTCACATTATATTACATACATGCATATTATATACATACTCCTCCCCACGGACACATAAGTACACTTAATCTTTAAATAAATATTTAAATAGATATCACTGGTGAAAATCGGCTGTTACCATTTTCATTTTGGTCATCAAATATAATTTATAAAACTCATGAGGAAAGGCTATTTTATATTTTAGATGATCGTATTTCTGACCTTCTGTGTTCTCTCCTCTTCCTGATGCTCTAAGCCCTCTGCCCACATCAGTCCCCTTTGGACTGAAGGCCTTCCTCTCTCTCTGGGCCCACCCACAACATCGTCTTGGTATTTGCCCTTTTTTGAGGTTGCTGTTAACACATTCTCAAGGAGTCAACCAGCCAGACCTAGACTCCATGCTTGTTCATGTGTTTCTGACATGAGAAGTAGTCTTACTCCTGTCTCTGACACAAAATCTCATCCCAACGAATGCATCAGGCTTGAAGTCCAGGTGTGTTGGAGGTTCCCATGTGGGACTCAAATATCAACAAACCAGTAAAGATGCATCATCCATGTTCTCGCATGCCTGAGTCAGGTCAGGGATGAGAACAGACCCGCACAGCTGATGGTCTGGTTCAGGTGGAGTAGGAGGCGCAGCTAGCCACAGCCCGCAGCAGTTCAGAAAGCCTGCTCCTTGTCGGATCACCAAGCCCTGCCCTGCCAAGGCTTGATCAGCTCCCCCCGACTCCTCAGCGGCCCCTGTGCCCTACTCTTGAGGAGGCCTTTCTTTTCCTCAGAAACAGCCCGAGTCTGAAGCAGAGCAGCCTTCTCAGCCTGCTTCCTGCCTATGGAAATGGACTCCCTGGGCTTCTCTGTAGTTTAAACTGTCTTCCATTTCAAGCTCATGGAGAACTCTGTGATGTATCTCAGGAAGCCACGCTATGCAGAGTCCATTTCATGTTCTGAAAACCATATCCATAATTCTTTTCCAAACAGGCTTCCTGTGTGTCTCATAATTCTCTGAGAGGATGCTCTAAGAGTCTTAGAAAACTCAAATGTTCCATTTTATAAAAGGCAGCGCAGCCATTCTTTTGGCTTAATCTTTATCTCAAGACCATCGCTCTGAGACTCCATGTCTCAGAGTAAAATATTGAAGTTTTATTTTCTTAAGCACATACCCTGAGATCTTTGTGGTTTTGTTTTGCTTCTGTAAATTCTGTTTGCCGTTCATTCTTTATATTCCTCTCTCCACACCTCAGCATCTGCAGCTTTGTTTGTTGCATTTATTTCTCTTTAATGAGACTGCTCCAAATATAATATAGTTTTTATTTTAATATCCAATAAGTAAATTCATGTTTGTAATATGCATTTCATGATTAAATAAACTTAGAGTTATTTAGTGTGTGTGTGTGTGTGTGTGTGAGAGAGAGAGAAAGAGAGAGAGAGAGAGAGAGAGAGAGAGAGAGAGAGAGAGATGGTGCACATGTGGAGGTGAGAGGACAATTTGTAGGGATCTCTTTTTCCTTCTACTATGTATGCAGATGAACTGACAGAAAATAAAGACAAGGTCATACCACAAATTCTACCTGTGCTCTTAGTGATGCTGAGCAGAAAGAAAGGAATCCAAACCAACCAACAGCAATTACTTTGTGTAATAGAGAAGCAAGCCAGAGCTACTAAACCTTTGTAAGTCTTGCCTCCAAACCTGAGGGCCTGAGGGGTTCGATCCCAAAAACATAGCTGCAGCTTTAAAGACAGTCAGTACTTCTTCCTGCCATCAGGAGACCACCTGAGCAGCATCTCCAAGTTCACTGGGTAGTTTTCCCTCTCTCTCTCTCTCTCTCTCTCTCTCTCTCTCTCTCTCTCTCTCTCTCTCTCTTTTTTTTTTTTTTTTTTTTTGGTTTTTTGAGACAGGGTTTCTCTGTGTAGCCCTGGCTGTCCTGGAACTCACTTTGCAGACCAGGCTGGCCTCAAACTCAGAAATCTGCCTGCCTCTGCTTCCCGAGTGCTGGGATTAAAGGTGTGCACCACCACGCCTGGCTGTGACCCATCTCTTAAGTTACTGTAGGGACCGTGCTCCCAGTCATTGTGCCCTGAATAACAAGGTTTACCCTTCTCCAGACTCCAGCAGCAATTCGTCCCTGCTCTCCCAACCTCACTACAGTCTCTTCGTTGCCCTAGCAGTTTCTGCTCGGCCAGTCCCAAAGTCAGCGTCAAGGGCCTCTGCTAGGGCCACCTTTCTGAGGGTAGTGTTTCTATGGTGCTTATTCTCTATGGCATAAAAATCTACCCCACAACCAAGAGGCTTAAAAGAACAGTACACTGTCTCTAGAAATGCTGAGGGTTAACTGGCAGTCTCCAGCTGGGTCACCTGGGCTCACTTGCTAGGTGCTAGAGGCAGGGTCGATTGGGCAGAAACCAAAATGGCCTCCTCTGTATGTCTGACCTCAGATCTCTTTCTGTATGGCCTATCATTCTCATGTATATTCATTCATCTCCATTAGTGCTCACAGAGAAGGCAGAAGTCGTGCGGCCTGAAAATGTACACTCCAGAGAGTTCACACCGCTTCTGCTACATTCTGCTCTTGAGCTGAGGTTTAAGAAAGTGACAGTTCAACTTCTCCTCTGAGTGGATGACATGCCACAGTCACACTGCACAGGCTTGTGCAATGTCAGTACAGACATTCTCTCATAACAGGAACTGTGTCAGTACTTTGTGTTCCCAGTACCTCACAGGGTGTCTGAAATACAAAATAATCGAAGTAGTTGGGTAAACTCTCAGGCTGTCGATCCAGAGGTAAACCACCAGTGTCGAGCCATAACACAGAAAGTCTTTACTGGGTGCATGCTCTACCTCCTCCAGCGGTGAGCACACACTGACTACCCAGGAACCTCGGGTGCCCAGTGCAGCTCTGCTGATGTGCTCCTCTGCAGACTCTGAGTAAATGCACGGGCTAGGGCAGTGCACACCAGCCTTCTTCTAAAGCATTCGGCCATGATACTGCAAAACCAGGCTGTGTGCTGTGGGCTGGACAGAATTATGATGGTGGCTTCCGACCTTGGACTTCTACACTTTTTTATAAGCACTTAATTTTGTCCTTTAATCACATTGCTACTAGGCAGACTCCCCCAGGGACCCAATGCTGTGACACACTATGAATAGACTGACTCCATCACCAGGGCAACTTAAACAACAGTTTACTGAGGCTTACAGTTTCAGACAGTGAGTCCATGGCCATCATGATGGGAGCATGACGACAGGCAGGCAGGGAGGCAGGCAGGCAGGGAGGGAGGCAGGCAGGCAGGCAGGCAGGCAGGCAGGGAGGCAGGCAGGCAGGGAGGGAGGGAGGCAGGCAGGCAGGGAGGGAGGCAGGGAGGCAGGCAGGCAGGCAGGCAGGCAGGGAGGGAAGCAGGCAGGCAGGGAGGCAGGCAGGGAGGGAGGGAGGCAGGCAGGGAGGGAGGGAGGCAGGCAGGCAGGCAGGGAGTCAGGCAGGCAGGCAGGGAGTCAGTCAGGCAGGAAGGCATGGGGCCAGAGCAGGGAGACAGCTAACTGGGAATGGGGTGCTCTTTTGAGAGCTCTAAGCCCACTCTCAGTGACACACCTTCTCCAACAAGGCCACACCGCCTAACCTTACCCAAAGTGTTCAAATATGTGAATGTATGGAAACCATTCTCATTCAAACCCTTACAATATATTCTCATGCAAATGACATATCATGTTTACAACATGTAATCTCATATATCTCTGTATCTGTATATACTTGTTCTCACTTGCTCTGCTGACTTAACTCATGAGCCTATATATTTCTGGCTGAGAACTGAACACTGATATAAAAAGCCATGAGAGTAGCTTGCACCCTGAGCTGACATTAAAGCCTGACAATGTGAGAACTCGCAATTCAAGATGCCCGTGGTCCTGTCCCGAGCTCAGATGCTGCATGTGTCAGGCTGCTGCCAGGCTCCCTCGTCTCCCAATCCCAAAGAACACTTCTTAGCAGGCTCTAGGCTGAGAGACTGCCCCCCCCCCCGACCTTGGAATCTGTGACCCCAAGGGTCTTCTTCATCCCTCTGCTCACAAGAAACTCCTGGATCTTGGCTGTTTTTATTTCTGCCTGGTTAGCTCAGCACGTCCTGTGGATGCTATCATTTATTCTGAATCCATCCTCAGTGGAGCATGCGTCAACCCTGCCTTTTCAGAAGTGGAAGTTCCTTCCTGGTGCTTACACCGGTGCTATTTTCACTGAGAGTACAAGTCCTGCTTTGTGTGTCACGCGCACTTTCCCAGACCTTTTTGCATATTTTCATCCTGAGACCACTTTGTACATTAATGTCTCATCGGTTAAGAAATACACACCAAGCCCACACAGAATACAAGACTGGTTTCAAGTTCACAAGAGAGACTTGATCCATGTGGAGCCTAGGTTGAGACACATCTTCTTCATCTCCTAGTGCTGGCGAGCACACTTGAATGTGAACTGTTACTTCCAATAGGTAGAGCCTTTCAGGAGTTTGTCTTCTTAAAGGCTCTTCACTCCTGTTAACATTCTGCCTACAAGGCTTTGTGTTAACACAGCCAAGTATACAATCATACCACCCCATTCCTGCTCCACTGCCTTTCATCTTTTATTTTCTGGAAAGCAAGAGGGTGCCTCTAAAAGGATATTCCTGTTGTTCTAGGGGCTGACAGAATGCTTTCAGGCTGCCTAACCCATGAGGTTGTTAGAAAGAAGAGAGTTTTGTTCTGATCACACTGTCATGGTTACTGATGTTAATGGGCGTGTCTGCATCTCTCATGTGAATAAATGACTAGAACTGCCCTCACCTGGGAATTTCATACACTGACTGTTATTCTTTTTCCTTGTCTACCCAAGAAACACCCATAGAGCACTGCAGAGGCCCCTCTGCCTGTGTGCACCCCAGATCCTGGGAAGGTGGCAACAGCTCCAAGAACCAGGGAACATCCTCTGTGGAGAAGCGCAGAGGTGAGACCAATGGCAAACACCGGAGGTGTGAGGAGGGGCCCAGCAGCGCCAGGCAGCCCTTGTGCACTGGGTCAGGCCGGCCTGCTGAGAAAGGAGAGGACTCCAGCCCTGCAGTTGCAAGTGCTTCCCAGCAGGACCACCCCAGGAAGCCCAATAAGAGACAGGACAGGGCAGCCAGGCCCAGAGGTGCTTCGCAGAAAAGACGCACCCATCAGCTCAGAGACAGGTGCTCCCCAGCTGGGTCCAGCCGGCCTGGCAGTGCCAAGGGGGAAGTTGCCTGTGCTGATCAGAGTTCTCTCCACCGTCACACACCAAGAAGCAAGGTGACCCAGGACAAGCTTATAGGAGGGGTCTCCTCAGGTTTGCCGCTCAGCACAGAAGCGTCGAGGTCAGGATGCAAGCAGCTTTATGAGGACATCTGTGCATCTCCAGAGACTGGCGTGGCTCATGGCCCCCCACCTGGACAGTGTATGAATATTCACCTTCTTCCTGTAGAGCAGCGCCTGCTGATAATCCAGAGGGAACGAAGCAGGAAAGAGCTGTTTCGACGGAAAAACAAGGCAGCGGCGGTCATCCAGCGAGCTTGGCGAAGGTAGGAGGGTAAGGGGCTGCAGTCTGCCACGGTTCTGCCATCGTGACACCTGTGTTATCTGGTGTCCCAGTGAGCTTAGGACAGTGGGGTCTGTCTTTGGGATAAAGGCAGTTGGATGGAGCCTCTCCCTGCCATGTCTGCCTCTCCCTCCCCAGCACTTTACACGATATAAGGAAAACGGAAGGAAATGCCCAGCACAGGGCAGCAAAACCCTGGATCACACCACCCAGCTTCCCACTGCAGAGCTGGTAATGACCTGGTCTAGACAAACCTCCATGCCTCCTTTCCCATTTTGGAGGTGGGATTTGTCAACCCTTGCACCTAATGTTTATGGTAGGCTGCTACGATAAGATAATGTACGCTTTATTAATTCTGGTGCACCATATACAAGAGCTCTTTAAAAAATGTGTATTTTAACATTTATCATGAGTGTGTGTGTGTGTGTGTGTGTAAGGAAAACCTGCAGATGCTGGTTCTTTCCTCCTATCATGTGGGTCTTGGGAATTGAACACAGCTCATTGGGCTTGGTGGCAGGTGCCTTTACCAGCCTAGGCATCGCACTGGGTCCACACAAGACTTTTTTAAAGCTGTAACCCAGGAATTAGTCATTCTCAAATACCTAAGCCAGTGCTTGGATCTGCATGATGACTGTGCCTGAACTACATAAACCTATTGGAGCCACCACCACACTCAGACTGAGTTACAGCTTAGACACTGGGGTGGAGGCCATGCAACAGGACTAAGACAGTGTATGCAGCCTGACCCCTTTAGAGTAGGGACATGTTTTCTTGTCTCTCAGTCTCCCTCACACTGTGGTGTCCCCTCTACCCAAATGAAGCCTTTCCTTAGTGACAGCACAGGGAAGGGGACCACTGGGCTCCTTGGGGGTTACATGGGCCTCTAATGCTGAGGTTTAATGGTGGCAAAACAACAGGTCACTGGGAACTCTATGCCGTGTGTAACACAGCCTCGGGAGAAAAGGAATCAGTAGACGCAGGGAGCAGAGCAACCAAGCTAGACAGAGGCTTCTGGGAACGCCCTACCAAAGACTGTGACCCAGCCCAAGCGTTCTGCTCTGTGCTCATCCAGCCCTTATGTCTGTTCCCATCTGTGCAAGTGGTTCCAGCCACCCCAAGGAGGCTGTCGAGACAAGGATCAGGAGTCCTATGTTCTTAAGACACTCAGGAAAATGACTTGTGCCTGTAGTAGTAGCACTTGACCCTTTGACTGGCCACATCCTAGGGCCTTTCCTTCCACTGCTGGTGTGTTTGCTGCAGTCATGATAATGGCAGTAGATAGAGGTGCCTATACTCCTGTTAGAGGTTAGAGAAGAGAAGTCTGGGTACTCACACACCAGGCAACACTTGTCGAGCAGCCGCTACTATTGCAGCTATTGTCAACAGCAGTCTGCATTTATCAAGACAAATCCTCATAATAACATGAGGGAGGTCTGTCCTCAACCTGTCTCACAAACGAGGAAAACACGGCACATCAGCTTACCCACATTCCAGGGCAGAAGGTGCCGGTACTAACTTTAAGGTGGTGACACCCTGCCAAGCCACAGGTGGGAATAGCCACTGTCCCTCCTCTTGGGAAACGCTGGCCACCAGCCAGGTAAGCTTTGCTTTAAGCATCCTAGCTGGAAACAGCAGGGCTTCCCTGTCAGGCCCCACAGCTGCTTCCCAGCCCAAAGGTCTGTTCTCAGACTGCCTGTTCTCAGACTCCTTTGAAACGTCAGAGGTTGACAGGTCCTGTCACTAAGAGTCCAGAGTAAATGAGAACAGTGACTCAGTGCACACCCACCTGTGCAGGTGACTAGGCAAGCCCTTTGCTCAGTGCACACCCACCTGTGCAGGGGATTATGCAGGCTCTCTTAAGCTGCACTGTTGTGCAGCTCTGGGGTGGAACATAACTCTTAAAGAGCCCATGGGAAGCCACACCAAGACATTCTGTCTCAGCTACTCTCCTCTTAGCAACTGAAGCCCAAAGCCGTGTCCTTGGGCAGTGTCCCGCACCAAGTGTAAGGGACAGTGAAGGGCTAAGGGCAGAGGACTTGGCACTCATGTTCTCATGAAATGCAGGCCATCTTTATAGAGAACATGTCCGGCTAGAAGACGGATGGCGTGAGAAGTCAGAGCTTTATGCCCAGAGAACAGGAGTCTTAGGTTGTGATTTTAATTTATCTGGCTGTGTTTTAGGGTAGCTTATATATATATGGTCCTCCCTCCATCATAGTCCCTTTGCTCGTGAAGCAGGGACTCTCAACTGAATTCAGAGCCAGCCAGCTTGGCTGCCAGACCTGCTGGCATTTACACGGGTGCTGGGGTCCGAGCTGCAGTCCTGATGCTTGTGTGGGGTGTTGACCTGCTGAGCTAGCTCCCCAGCCCTCCCTGCCCTGCTTTAAACTTGACTATTCTAAACATTAAAACTGCATAGCAGACAAGCTAAGTTGGAAAACTGTGTAAAAAGGCTTGATTTTTAACGACACAGAGCCGACTCTTACCAGCATTTCTCTGGCATTTACCTATATAAATTAGCAACAGGCTAGACAGTAGGAAGAACCTACAGCCTGTGGTTAAAAGGGACTATTTCTGTGGTTAAACTACATTTAGTGGTGAACAGGGAGCAGAGTTAACCCCAAGCAAGGGTGTGTTCTTGAAAATGGGAGGTGGGGCTGTTCCTTTGCCTGGGAGCACTATGCTCCCGCCCACCCATCCTCCTGCCCAGGTGCTCAAGCGCAGGCCGAAAGCTGAAGCTCCCACAGCACCAGCCAATGCCTGCACCTCCTAAGTTGGGGCAGAGGACGGGGAAGATACCAGGCATTTCAACCAGATGAACCCAAGTTGTCAGACAGCTGGTGTCACCCAGTCAAGAGTCGCTAGTTAATTACTCGGTGGGAAGAATCATGAAGGCAGCCTCTGAGGAAGCAGGCAGGGTCTACACCAAGCCCAGTAGGGAGGACTTTTGGTTTTGTTTTTGGAAGACTTGGGGAGGTTACCCTGTCTTTGGTGTATTGTCACACAGGCATGGGGCTGGTTGCTCTCCTGTAAGTCATAGGAATATTGATCCAGATGAACACTAATGATGCTCTCTGTTAAATGGTTCAAGACAGTCCTACTCATTAAATTTGCAGTACCTATGGTTTAGAGCCCACCAGACACTAAATGTAAACACTGACACCATTCATGACACAGGCTTCACTTCCCAACAGGGTCATCTTAGTAAACTTTGCCTCTCTCCTAAAACCCTCCATGCCACCCACCGTCGGCAGAGCAGACCTGCCGGTCAGCAGTGCTAAGCCAGAACTCCAAGGTTTACTATCACCGTAAGCTGCTCAGTCTTTATGAATGGCCTAAGATGCCTCCCCAGGACTCAAGCCTTGGGACGGTGCCTGGAATGTAGCGTGACTAACAATGTTGGTCCCTTACAGTATATAATGCAGCCTCACCTCCTTTCCCTAACCAAACTCACGGTGCTCTGACCACATCTGTTAGGCACAGATGCTCCATCACTGCTGCCTAGAATGCCTTTCTCTGCTGGGCAGCACCTACTCCCCCTTTAAAACCAAACAGCCATGGAAAGCTCCCAAACACCCAGCCCCTGGCTCCTGCGTGACAATTCACACAGCACAGGTACTGCTCCACCTCAGCCTGTCTCACCCACCTGAGGCTGCTGGAGGCTCAGGACTCACCCAGTTCAAGTCTCTCAGTATGCAACATGAATGCTGAAACTGGGATGGGAGCTTGCCTGAGCCCCCCCCCCCCCCCCCCGTTAAATAGGCAAGTTCCATTCCTGTAGCTGTCAGCACTGCAGGTCTTAAAGCCTGTCCTCTATGACCCCACCAGCTACCAGCTCAGGAAGCACCTGTCTCGGCTTCTGCATTTGAAGCAGCTTGGAGCCAGAGAAGTGCTCAGATGTACCCAAGTGTGCACAGCCCTGCTCCTCCAGGTTTGGAGGAAAGAACTGGAACTCAAATTCCCAAAGTCCATCTCAGTAAGCAGGACATCGAAGAGTCCATCCAAAGGCTCGTCGGCCACAAAGTATGCCAGGCACTCAGTGCTCAGGCAGATCTACGGTAAGTATTCTGGGCACTTTAACAAACACCCTGGGATCCCGAGTGCCATGCCACAATCTGCAATATGACCCCATTGGATAGCCCTCCATCAAGATTCTAGAAAAGATTTTACTTGCAAGCACCAGCAGACTTTTTACTCGTCTTTGATGCTAAGAGCCCCTCTTCTAGGTTCCAAGACCAAAAGCCTCATCACTTAAATCTCTCAGACTTCTGCTTGGGGCCTCTCTCACTACCTACCTCCTGGATCTCAGAACCTATGTCACTTGGGCCATTCGTATGCTGAGATAGCATGGTGTTGCTCACCTACGCAAATGTCCACAACTCAAATCACTGTTTAACAGATGAGCTGTTGTAAACTAAAGTATTTCTAGCTCTGCAAAAAAAAGGCCCTCAAGATAAACCAGCAGTTAAGGTAACCTTGCATAGTTTGGCTAGCTCCTCAATAAACACAGAGCCCAGGTCCCTCTGGGCTCACCCTAAAGTCTGACAGCATTTCAACCCACTATGTCTTCCATCACCTAAGTTCCCAGTTCTGAGTAACTTCAGCTTTTGTACTTTTGGCTTAGGGATGCTCAGCCAGAAAGATCCATGGAAATAAACCAACCACAAAACTAATTACAAAACCCCTCCAAAACCTGGAAGCATTTCTCATCCCAAACTTGTCAGATAACAGGAAGGGGAAAAAAAAAAAAAAAAAAAAAAATCAACCAGTATTTCCATGGCATGCCTAATCTATCTTGGAGACTCAGAGCTGGGTGAGGTCTTGGCAGCTATTAATCAGATAGGTGATATCTATTGGTTGATTGCAGGTTGTTCTCAAGAAGGGAAAGGACATCATCCCATCAAATCTTCTAAAGCCCCCGCTGTGCTTCATCTCAGCTCAGGTAAGGAAGCCACCACAGTGGAGAGCAGATGGGGGCAGCATGGGATGAATTTTCCCATGATCCTTTGACTTCAGATTGTCTTTTTACCCCCTTTCCATGAACTACTGCCATCAACGTCTTTAAGACGCAAATGCTTTTCACAACTAAAAATTGATTAATATTACCTCCAGTGGAATCAATAAATGATGGCCATTTATTATTGATCCCCTTTATATTCTTCACATAAATATCTTTCTTCAAAGGAATATGCTGGAATCTTTGTCACATTTTTAATAACCTCCTCTTACCACAGATGAAAGACCACCACAAACATAAAGCATATTGTGCTCAGACTTTATATACAGCACAATTGCACCCACAGGAGCAGCACAGGGAACGACGTTCCCCTCACAACATATGTGAGTTTTACTCAGGACCTCTTCCTTCACGCCAGCAGTAAGAATGGGTGATAAGTTCAGGGCTGTCAGCAGCTAATGCCAGGTCTGGCCTGTCTTCACAGGTGGCTATGGCAACACCCTCCCCCACCCTCCCTGCTCTCCAGGGCCATCCTGCAGAAACAGAGAGCAGCTGCAAGGTGAACAATGACTGTCAGCATGAACTTTAACATTCATTTAGGTTTTGGTGGGGAAAAGCAGAGTAATTACTGCAAAATCTTTAATAAGAGTTGACTAATTTATGTAACACAAGGCAGGCTGCTCACAAAGTAGCAGGTGGGGTGGTCAGAAACTTTCAAAGGAATCAAGGGCCACAGATGTGGTAAGACTGTCCTTATAGTGGACTGGAGAAATATGTCAAAAGCAGAACTGTCACATATTACAAGATATATGGCATTTAGATATAATTAAATACAAAGTGAGTAATCAGACCATTCTCTCAAATCCACATTTACCAGCAGTCCTTAAAAATGAAGATGTTTAGCAGCATAGAAGTTTTAAGAAAAGACTGAGTAAACACATTCAATATTAATGTAAGTACATACAATACTCTTTTAAAACTTCATATAACAAGCAACTTGTTCTACAAATTTCTAACCTATTTGAAATCAAATAAAATGGAGTGTTTGTCTAGCCCCAAATTTGAGGGAATACAGGTTGGTCCAACCACACCCAAAGCAAGCACAAAGCAATCAATAAAGCCGGTCAGATAGGTGCTAAAGTCTAACTGGGCTATATGTGTTAAACAAAAACATGTCTATAAATCAGTTCAATGAACTGAACATACACAGGTGCTAAAACATAGAATCAGGTGGTTGAACGACAAAGGAAAGCATTAACTTGACTGAATTATTAGTTTGCTTTTTTATTTAGGAATTCAGTGGGGCTAAGGGTTTTCTGATTTTGCTCAGCAGGCTTTCAAATTCTTTAAAAATTGCTTTGCACAGTGTACATGTTGCTGTTCCAATTTGAGTTAGTGCCCTCCTAAGGCTTTGCACGTAGAAAGACAGAAAACGATGGAAATCCCAAGATGCGGCCTCCTGGGACTACTGCTTTGTATGCATGAGACCCAGATAAGCAATCTCTGCTTTCTGTAATCTTCTACACCCACACCATCTTGCACAGGATTTCAACCTAACTCTTAACTGACACATAGCCACCTGTGCCCATCTCTTTAAAATGACAAGCTCCCCACTAGCAAGAGGAATGACCCTGGCTCATGCGGCTACTGGTAATGGCACCTCTGTAGGAAGTCAATACATGCTTCCACCTATGGAGGGGAATGCAGATGACAACCTACTTCAAGATACAGCTGCAGTGCCCAAGGTCCAAAAGCAGTCATTTGAAATCAGGGAAAATGAAGGTATGTTCCTTTGTCCAAACTGTCCACATCTCATACTTAATCTTCCACATTACTGTCAGTAGTAAAATACAGCAGAGTGTCTTCAGGTTTCCCCACCATTTTTGTGGCCTGTCATTTGTTACTATGTATGAAACTAATGTTTTCTGTTGCACCCAAAAAGTGTTATTCCAATGTCACAAGCCACAAGAAATCTATTTTCACATACAGGCATAGTGCCTGTAATCCCAACTATAAGGAGACTGAGGCAGGAGTGTTGTAAGTTCAAAGCTAGCCTAGGCTACAGAGAACCTCAAAAAACCAAAAGCAAACAAACAAAAAACAAAAAACCCCAACCCCCCACAAAAAAATCCAAAAACAAAAAACCCACCCCAAGATTCCTATCTATGTCATCCCTAAAACTTTTTTTGTTGACTTATAAAAGTATGTGGCAAAAGAATTCTAAGCTGTGTATAAACCATGTGCCATGTGAAAGGCATGCAGAGAAGGATGCTGTATTACCCTCCTACCCACTCAAGATGTAGCGTCCACTTACAACCCCTCCCAGTCCAGTTCCTGCTTTAAAGAGATGCCCTGTCAGTAAGGTGAGGAAGAGCTCGTCATCACCAGGGAGAGTGTCATCCCAAATCCTTTTATCTTACCACAAACAACTCCTCTCCTCCATTAAGATCAATAATATAAATATACATTTGCTTTTAACAGTGAACAGTTTGCAGTCTATACATCTTGACAACAGTGGAAGATCAAAGAAGTTCTCTTACAATCTGCAACCATCCAGTCAATCAAAAAACAAGCCAAAGCTTTAACCCTGGAGGAAGATCAGAACCAGTGTGGAATTCTGCTCTCTGTAAACTCTTACTCATGAGAACGCTTTACTATTTGCACCTAAAGACTTGTTACCCAGCATATGTGGTCAAAGACAAGGTTCAAATGTTTTCTCCTGGGTTTACTCAGCGTTACTTTTTATTCCTCTCAGCATGCACTGAAAGGACCAGAGCAGGGCGCTCGGATGGACTGCCTAGCTGTGTGCTTCACCTCAAGCCAGCATGGCTGGAAATGAGAACTGCCACACTCATCCTGACAACACCTGTACTAAGGAGCTGCTGGGCTGGGATTTCTAACAGCTACCTGGCATAGGCCTAGGTTTCTCACTCGATAGAACCTTCTTCAATGAGATAGGAAACCTGGGCCACAACAACCACCCTCAACTCTTTACTTCCCTGGAACATACTGTAATGAAAATCACAAGAGACATTTTAAACTTTAGATGCACACGGTGGCTTAGTGCACGCAGTTAGAAACTGTCCAGTGTACTAGAGCGGAACTGAGAAGCACATTGTGTTGCTTCCTTACCGTGCTCAGTTTCCAGGTTGGTCCAGAGAGAACAGAAGCTCGGCTTTCACTGCTGAGTGGCACCAATGCTAGCACAGCACCAAAAGTCAGCAAGACAGGGCTTACAGCAGAATGCACCAACCAACTCAGGCTTCTCTTCCCCTCTGCATCTTCTGACCAACTTGCAGGAATAGGTAGCATTCCCCAAAAGCAGTTTCTTTTGTGAAAGTAACCCACACTCTAACTAAGACTACTTGGCTCACATAAAGTCTAGTGATTACGGGCTTTTACAGAGGCAGCGACGACGTCAGGTCAGTACTGTGCTAACAGTGAAGGTCAGGAAGCAAGTGTTTACCTCACTTAACTACCTAGACTTTTGGTTTAGTAAATTATATTCAAAATGATGAAGACAGGTTTATCTAGATGAGATCACAAAGATTCACTGGTAAGTGAATGAAGGCATCGTAGCTCACTCTATGTATTGTAAACATTTAGCTCCTCAGAAATTCAAACTGTTCTATAGCCTGTCTTTGCATCTCGTACTATTCCAGGCAAACAGTGTGAGAGCACTAAAAGCTCTTAAACTTTATTTTCCCACTTCTGTATGAAGGAAGCTCATGAACTTCTTTAAAAGTTGAGGTTTAATGGCAAACATCTGTTACATCAGTCTTTCTTCAAAATAAAATGAATGTGCATGAACAATTAACTTCAAACAGGAGGTACCATGGTGCTTCTTTAATACAATGCATTCAATATACTAGGCCCTTGGGGATGGCCACTGATGTACACGCTGAAGCAGTAATGTAAGTCTGTAAGCCACTGCTCCTGAACACTGCCACTCTTTAAAGTCTGCAGAGAAAAACAAAAGGCACTTTAGTTTGAGAACCTGACATTTTTCATGCCTCCATAAGAGTATATTCCCCAACCACTAGCTGGAGAATATACATGGGCTGGACCTAAGGCCTCCCTGTGGGTCCTGAATAACTGGAGCAAGGGCTATCCCAAAAGCTGTTGCCTATATGTAAGATATGCTCTTCTAGCTGGGCTGCCTTGTCTGGCCTCAGTGGGACTGGATGAGCACAGCCACATAGAAATCTGAAGTGCCAGGGTGGGAGAATACCCAGAGGGTGCCCACCCTCTCCGAGGAGAGGGGGGTGGGGGGAGTGGATTGAGGAGGGGGGTGACTGGGAGGTGGGGCAGTAAAAGTAAAAAGTGAGTAAGTAAAGAAATAGATTTTCTTTTTTAAAATCCTCTCCTATAAACTAGAAGAAATCTTAAAATACAAAACCAACCAACCAACTGTTGGGAGTTACTTAACCAATGAAATTTCCTACTCTTTACAAAATTTTGAAATTATGAAATGGACCCTAAAGGCATAGGTATTTGAACAGTTGGTTGCCAGCTAGTGCTGCTGTTTTGGAAGGTTCTTTGGACACAGCCTACTTCTGGCCCAGGCTCTCTACTTCCTGACCGACTGAGATGTAAATCCCCACAGCAAACACCCACTGCCATAGAAGTACCCTAGCACAGTGCTTACTCCATGATAACAGAGTGCCCTCTCACACTGTCAAATACAGTAAGTCCTTTCTTTTAAGTTGGATCTGTTATTTGGTTAATGTGACAAGAGAAACAGTATGTACCCTTAGGAGTAACAAGTTCTTTGTGAATGTGTTCCCTCCTGGACATGCTGGAGACTAATAAAAAAATTTATGGACAATCATCCATCCCTGATGCCTTTATTCCTTCCACTTGGCAGTTTTCATGACCGTTACACTAATGCCAACAGATGAATTCTACAGGGCCAGCTAGCAGCCTTCTTCCTCTCTAGTTACTGACTTTTCTCTCTTCTACTGTTCTGAATTATCTGCTACCACACTAAGTCAGAGCAAGCCCCCAGTAACATGTTTATAAAAGCCTAAGATGCTGAAGTACAACTCCACCTTTCTCTTTCCTCTCCTCTTACTGTCCTTTTCCTTCAGATACTGGCCACAGCCTGGGTATACTTTCCTCACACACTGGCCGCCTCATCTGTTCTCTGATCCAGCTTACCGGGTATGATTTTCTCTCGTCCCTTCCTTCAGAGATTTATCAAGATTTACAGCTTGGCTGCACCTGTTTCCCTCTCAAACTTTAATAAAATTGTTCCTGAACTTAAATTTTCTATTTGTTCAATGATACCAAAACAATTAGGTAGCATTTAATAAATATCAGGTAAACTAAACAGATTACTTGAATATTCTCATTTAATAGTCACCAAAAACCTGCATTAATCCTATTTTAACAGACAGAAAAATAAACCTAACAAAAGAAGTGAAAAAGAGTTAACATTACTGTTACTCAAAAATAGTCTCATTAGTCTCATGAGTTCCAGGACAGCCAGGGCTATACAGACAAACGCTGTCTCGAAAAAAAAAAACAAAAAAAAAAAGTCTCACAATGTCTGTAGTGCCTAAATCTCCCACAGTGAGACCTTTGAGGTGGGAGCAGCTGCCCCTCCCCACAACTTCTCTAACTACCTTCCAACCCCTGAAAGAGAGTGGCCAGGCCCTGCCCTAAAGAAAAAAAAAAAGAGCCCATGATCAAGCCACAAAATTCCTACAATCCCAGACCACCCTGGCAAACCCCTTCACTCCCCAAGAAATCCTATATAAAGGGGGGGAGGGAGAGGGGGGAGAAGGGAGAAGAGAGAAGAAGAAGAAGGAGGAGGAGGAAGAAGAGGAGGAGGAGGAGGAAGAGGAGGAGGAGGAGGTGGTGGTACTGGTGAATTGCAAAGAATCAGTTGGTACACAGGAAATTCATCCTCTCAAAAGTAGCCCTCGGCCCTCCCCTCCCTCTAGTAAAGAGGACAAAGCACTGGGTTCCACAATACCTACCGTGATATTCTTGATGATCTGCTGCACTAGGATGGCATTAGTCAGCATGTGCGACCTAAGAGGCACATGCTGAAGCAGCAGGCGAAGCAGCTGGCCTACAACAGGCAGCTCCTCAGGAGAAGCTCTGTTCACCCGTAGACTCTGCAGCATCAACCTGAGGACTCTAGGCAGGAGAGCCAGGATGGAGACACAGACCTCCCACAGTTTGTCCCTACAGTAATAGAAAGAAAAAAGAGGTGGTGAGCCAAAACACAAGAGAAATGCCCCTTCCACATCCAAAACTAAAACAGACTTTCGAGAAATACAAATGTTGCCAGGTGTGACAACTTAATGCCTATAATTCCAACATTTAGGAGCTGAAGAGAAATGTCATTGATTTTGAGCCCAGCTTAGGCTACATAATGAGTTCAAGAGATCCTACCTCAATAAACAAAACAAACTTCAAACTATATACAACAAATATTAAGTAGTAAAGGAACTGTGTATTAAATACTAGAAAGTCTAGTAAACAGCATTTTCCTGGAAGCAACAGTGATTATATATAGCACAGAGCTTGCCAGAAATAGAACTAAATGAATCAACACAAATGATCACAGACTGAACTGCACTTCACATACAAGGTGAGAAATCAGGAAAAGGAAAATGTGAAACTATCTTACAGTGAGGTCACCATAAACTCCTCCAAAATACACACTAAAAAGGTATGCAACCCAAGACAGCTGCTCAGCCCTGTGAAAAATTTTCAGAATCCCTCTTACTCTCCATGGAAGAGAAAATTTTCTGCACCAGAGAAGACTTTTGGATGAACTGACAAGAATCTGAAACACCAACAAATCACAAACAAGAATGGCAAAGTGTCAAAACAGAAGCAAATCAAAGAAAACAAACAAACAAAACTTGGTCAAGGTCATGCCCAATGGGAGGGTGAACTCAAAGAAAATCAGATTGGAAGATGTTGAGACAAAAGAAATGAGTAAGTAACTCACTATACTTTAAATGGAATTCTTTGGAAAAACTAACCAACCAAAGAGTACACATGGAGGGACCCATGGTTCCAGCCTCACATGTAGCAGAGGATGGCCTTGTTGGGTATCAATGGGAGGAGAAGCCCTTGGTCTTGTGAAGGTTTGTTGGATGCCTCAGTGTAGGGGAATTCGAGGGTGGGGAGGTGGAAAGGGATGGGGGGGAGGGGACCCAGAAAGGGGTAACATTTGAAATGCAAATAAGGAAAATATCCAATCCAAAAAAAAAAAAAAAACTACTACTACCAAGAAACTGTACTACAAGTTCATTCACTATTAGAGTACAATTTTTTGCTGTGGTAGACCTGTTAATAAATTCTCATAAAAGCTTTCCAGAAGGGCCAGGCAGTGATGGCGCACACCTTTAATCCTAGCACTTGGGAGGCAGAGGCAGGTGGATTTCTGAGTCCGAGGCCAGTCTGGTCTACAGAGTGAGTTCCAGGACAGCCAGGGCTACACACAGAGAAACCCTGTCTAAAAAAAACAAAAAACAAACAAAAAAAGTTTTCCAGAAATTCTGTAATGCCATATGACTTTTCAAGTCTGCAGCTTAATGAAAAATAAAAATTTTTAAAAACCCTAAAATTTCTTGCTACAACATTAAAAAAGACGAATAAAAGAACCAAAAAAAAAAAAAAAAAGCTACCAAAGTATATTCAAGCCCACTGAAAGAATTTAAATTAGTTCTAAAACCTAGTTCCCCTTCACTCTTATTTAGGGAGAAGAGAAACAAAAGGGAAAAGATTAAGGTTGAAAATAAAGTAAGCATTACCTCTTTTTCAGATGTTCTGCATCTCCTTTCTCTAGAGTAAGCAGAAAATAAAGAAGGCTGTAGCAACAAGAAGCCAGGAATGGCAGGAGAGCTTCATTAACTACACATGTATGATCCAGGAGCTTACACATCACTCCAAATATACAGCCAGCTGTGCTGTCAGGAATTACAGTCAACCCAACCTGAGTGAAGAAAAGTGAAATTACTTTGCATGAAGAAATAACTTCTTTATGTAAGGCAATGAAAATTGAAACCGGAGCTCAGGAACTCTCACATGCAAGCCAGCATTCTAACACAGAGTCACGCCTGAGAACTGCCACTGATACAATCCACGCACAGCTTCCCTTTCATGGAGGAAGCTTTTACAGGTTTCAAACATTACAGTCTCTATCCTTGGTCAGAAATAACATTATTTAAAGGAATGCTTCATATATTATATCCAAAGTCACAATCCTAACAATCATACTCTATATGCAGTCTCTTTTACATTGAGCCATGTGGGTACAATAAGGAAAATGCATCTAGAGGGATTAGTAAGAGATATTTACATTAAGCTGCTCACTGGAAAGAAACCCAAAAGCCAGAAAAGATTCATTATGGTGTGATCATTCATCTAGCTCACAGGGGTGCACTGTCACTAAGGCTGGAACACAGCTGTAACTGTCCAGTAGTCGGATCTGAACCTCCTCCAAAAGGCAATCTCAAAATGGAGGCCAAGACTGGCTGGGATGTTAAGCCTTTCCCACAACAAATGTGGGCACATGAAAGCAAAAACCTGTGACTAGAGGCAGAGAAGGGAAAAAAAAGTCCACATCTTTGATGTTAAGAGAATAAGAGCTGGAAGTCTGACAGCAAGGAAAGAAAGACACTTAAAATTAACAGTGCATTCTTTCCCAATTCAAGGGAAACTTCACTTTAAAAGAGGGAAGAGGGTTGTGGAAATTAATCAAAGAAGTGAATCCCCAGAAAAACAGATTTTAATGTTGCAATTAAACATATTCTACAAACAAATCCAAGTCACAATATAAATATTAGAGGAAGTTTAAAGACCTAGTGGAGGCATACAAATGTGAATTTAAGGGCTAAAAGACAAGCCTGTCTCAAAGCTGAGCCCACTGCTTCCAATGACTAAGCCTATAACGCCCCTACTTTGAACCACAGACTACTGGATCCCAAACACACTCATTGAGGTTAACTCAGAAATGACTGGTTTTTTGTTTTTTAATTTACTCTGTAGACCAGGCTGGCCTTAAACTTAGAAAATGGCCTGCCTCTGCCTCCCAAGTGCTGGGATTAAAGGCGTGTGCCACCACTGCCCAGCACTGGTTTTTAATTTTAAGGTCTCTTATTTCACAAATACAGAAACTAAGGTCTTAAGAAAAAGAAGGCATGCCTCCTTCTACTCACTTTCCAACAGCACCCTCAGTGACATACTTAGCAACAGCCAGCAAAAGTTCTTACCACTGCATGCCATGAGGTACCAGAGAAACGTCATTTTACTTCAAACAAACAAACATAAAACTAAGGCTATTTACCAAATGCTTACTGATGGCACTCTGCATGATGTCAAAGCTCTGGCTTCGGGCAGGAATAACCAATAAGCTGTGACAAACTGCCTGTCAGAAAAAAAGAGAAAAACAGTAGCTGTATCAAGACATTAAGAATTAAGACAAGTTCAACACAATTTTTAAAGCAACTTTGCAGATCAATATAGCAAACAGGTAACAAAACCTTGATTTTGTAGATGCAAATAACAAGGGTTAAACACATCACATATGCACAATACTACATCTATCAAGTATCTACAAAAGCATCTAAACCTTTCTAGCTTAGGAAGATGGAGACTATTTCTATTAATTGCTACAACTCAAAAGGCCCAAAGAGTAGAATCAAGTGGTTGACAAAAGCCTTCTAGTTTTCCTTAGTAGAGAATGCATGCCGCGAGAGCCAGCCCAGCCGCCCAAACAGCAGCACCTCACCCTTCCTCACTCTTCATTTCCTGAAACCCCAGAAGAACCTCAATACCACACCAGTTCCCAGGACTTCAGAGGCACCAACCCCAGGATTCACACAGGCCACCAAAACCTCAGCAGAAACACCCTACTGAACCAGAGGACTGTTAGCCAGAACCCCATGCCATGTAGACCACAAGACCAGAGAAGAAACAGAAACCAAGGAAAAATACCCACCCAACAAAAATAAACTCAGAAATCAGCACCTAAACCTATAATTACCACAAACCCAGATGCCTAGAGGCCAGCATAACAACACAACAGCTAGGGCAATGTGGCACTAACAGACCACCTACCTACTACAGCAAGCCCTGGATATTCCAACACAGCTGAAGCACAAGAAAATGATCTTAAAACCAATCTTATGACTATGACAGAGGCACTTAAAGAGGAAATGAATAAATACCTTTAAAAACACACACACACAAACACATGGGAAGAAAATGAGTAAAACTGCTCAAGACCTAAAAATGGAAACAGAAGCAATATCTAGGTAAGCAAGCAAACAGGAACAACAGATGCAAGCAAGACCAACAGAATAAGAAATGGAAGAAAGAGTCTCAGGCATGGTAGATAGGATAGGAGAAATTGATACATTGGTCAAAGAAAATGTTAAATTTAAAAAGTTCCTGACACAAAACATCCAGGAACAGCTGGGACACTATGAAAAGACTAAACCTAAGAATAGGAATAGAAGATGAAGATTCCAGCCCTGCGGTGGTGGCACACGCCTTTAATCCCAGCACTTGGGAGGCAGAGGCAGGTACGAATTTCTGAGTTTGAGGCCATCGTGGTCTACAGAGTGAGTTCCAGGACAGCCAAGGCTACACAGAGAAACCCTGTCTCGAAAAACCAATAAAAAACAAAACAAAACAAAAGAAGATGAAGATTCCCAACTCAAAGGTCCAAAAAAATATTTTCAACAAAATCAGATTAAGAAACTTTACCTAACCTAAAGAAGGAGATATCTATAAGCATACAAGAAACTTAACAGAACACCAAATAGATGGGACGGGGGAGGAGGGGGACGGACGGGACGGACACGGACGGAACTCCTGTCACATAATAATCAGAACAAAGACAAAATATTAAAAAGTGCAAGGAAAAAAGGCCAAGTACCATATAAAAGCACACTTATTAGAATTACATTTGACTGCTCAATGAAGACTCTAAAAGCCAAAAGGGCCTAGACAGGGTTCAGACTGTAAGGGACCACAGATGCCAGCCCAGACTAGTATACTCAACAGAACTTTCAATCACCATAAATAGAGAAAACAAGATATTAATGCAAGACAGAGTCAATTTAAACAATACCTATCCATAAATCCAGCCCTACAGATGGTACTAAAAGAAAAACTACAACCCAATGAAGTTAACTGCACCCATGAAAACACAGGAAATAATTTCACACCAGCAAAACCAAGAAAGGGCAACCCTCATTCTGCACCCACCCCCACCCCAACAACAAAGGAACAGCACTTAGCAATCACAGGGAGTCATCTCACTCAAGGATCTCAACTCCCCTATAAAAACACACATGCTAACAGAATGGATATAAAAATAGGATTCATCCTTCTGCTGGATACAAAAAGCCCACCTCAACATTAATTTAATTTACACCTCAATGTAAAGGGTTGGAAAAAGATTTTCCAAGCCAAAGAACCCAAGAAGCAAGCTAGTATAATCATTCTAATAGTTAACTAACAAAATAGACTTCCAACCAAAATTAATCAAAAGAGACGGGGAAGGACACTTCATACTCAAAGGAAAATTCCACCAAGATGATGTCTCAACTCTGAACATCTATGCCCCAAACACAAAGGCACCCACATCTGTAAAAGAAACTTTACGAAAAGAAATCACACATTGAACCCCACACATTAATGCTGGGAGATTTTAACATCCACCCTCACCAATGGACAGGCCACCCAGACAAACACCAAACAGAAATAATGGAATTGACAGTGGCTATTAATTAAATGGACCTAACTGAAATCTATAAAATATTTCACCCAAACACAAAAGAATATACTTCCTCCTCAGCACCTCATGGAACCTTCCCCCAAACTGACCATATATATGCCATCAAAAGTAAGTCTCAAGAGATACAAGAAAATTGAAATAATCCCCTGAATCCTACCACACCACCAAGAACTAAAGCTGGATTCCAACAACAGAAAGCCTACAAACTCGTGGAAACTGAACATTTCTCTACTGAATGACTACTGAGTCAAAGTAGAAATAAAAAAATTATAACAGGCTTTGAAGTTTTACATCTTTTCTTTTTAAAGAAGTCTGCGTTCTGCCCCCCCCCCCAAATGTATGTTTCAGTGGGGTCCACCATGCTGCTCCACAGAAGGCAATAGATTTCTAATCCCTGGAAACCAACAGTAAGGTTAAGTTCACTTAGTCAAAGGCTCATCTGAGAGAATAAGAAAAAGCAATTTGGTATGTCAATTTTCTTGTTTAAACCCGGAGCCTTTCTATTCTGACAGGTTCAACAGAATCTAGTAAAGTAGTGTTTGAAGCCAGTAGGCTCCAACTTCCACGTAGCACTAAGCTTTGACACCACCACAATAGGTATTATGTCTAAAAGCTGAGTTTCAATATCCAGAGAAGCAGTGAGAACCTACAGATCAGAATGTGAATATGAACACGAACTCAATGTTGAGCTGAGCTCTGCAGAAAAATGGTATGTCTCTCCTCAAGAATCAAAGAGAATATAGTTGCTTTGATAGGAAAACTAATTCTCATACATACAGACTGACACCTAAAAGTTTAAGAACCTGAGGAAAAAAAATACATGGGTAAAGTGCAAACTTCTAGTTCCTCTGGGAAGTCAGTTATGGCAAACGATGTCTTGCTAAATCAGACACATGAGAGAATGCTTTTCTGAAGTAGACACAGGTGAAAGGACACATAGGAAGTAGTATAAATCCCCTCCACAGTGGGAGATGAAGCACTGGTTTGGTTTTCTCCACCTCGCTAACTGCATTCATGGATTGATTCACCTTACACAGCATTGTTGAGCTCCGCTAGTGGTAACGCCACCACTGAGAGAGACTTGCCCAAGAACTGCTTGTAAGGTTCCTTAACTTCTTGCCAATTCCATGGCCTTGGGGCAGTAGGTGAGCCTTGCAGTTTCTTCAGGATTTAACTACAGCTGCTGGTTCGTGTGTGGTGTCTGCTTGCCAAGAGGCCTGAACTGTTGCTCCTGATTTGTATTTGGTGTTTGCTACAGGACTACTGAACTGCTGCTGAAGAAAACTGAGCTTCTTCCCAAACAACTATTGCTAAACAGATCCACTTCCCCATATCCTAATAACATTTCTCTTCTACTGCCTCTGGGTGGGGCTAGATTAGAGGTTGAACATTAAAAGTAGGTTGCAAAAAATGTATGCCTACTCATGGGACTTGAGGTGAGGCAAAAAAGCACTAAGTAGATAAAAGCATTTACCAGAGGAACAAATCTCAGAGGCTCCAATTTCCTCATTCAATGAGAGGCTGTAAGCATCATCTAACTGGACACTGACCATCTGCGTGAACCAAGTTATTGAGCCCAGTGAGAGCAGGGGTGATGGAGTATCCTTTATTTATCTACCAGACATAAGCAGTCACTCCTATTTAATCAAAGTAACACTGTCACTTCCTTCTAGGAACAAACTCAAAAACCCATGTGAAAAACTATATACAGAAAATTAATGTTTTCAAATATGAAGCAATGTACAAAAAACCCTGTGATATCTAAAGGGTTAAAAAAAAAAAAGACAAGTCTTGTTTTTTTGCTGAAAGAACTTTACACAGTGCAGGGAGAGATAGTAACTCAAGCCTAACACAGCTCCCTTAGAGAGTTATGGAACTGGATTTCCACAGCAAAGCTCTGCAGTTGTTGGGTACACTACTGGATACTAAGGAACACAAACTTGTGTGTATGTGACTACACGAAGGCCAGGCAAGAAGAAAGCAAAGGCTACAAAAAGCAAAAACCATTCAGAGAGCTGTCTTAGTTCTGACCAGCCAGAATGCAAGGTTTTCACAAAACAAGCAGGCTACTCTAAAGATAGAAAGAACCAGTGGGGCTTATTAGCCCTAGAATGGAAGTTGGCTGTTTCTGTAAAGAGCCAGATAGTGACTACTGTAAGATTGTAGGCCACAAGACGTCTCTGTTACATACCCTTTTGTTTTAAAGATTCTTAAACGAAACAAGCTTGATAGCACATACCTTTGGTCCTGGCACTTGGGAGGCAGAGGTAGGTAGATCTGAGTTAGAGGCCAGCAGAGTTTTAGGACAGAGGGATACACAGAAAAACCCCATCTTGGGTGTTGGGGGATGTACTGGCTAGTTTTGTGTCAACTTGACATAGACTGGAGTTATCACAGAGAAAGGAGCTTCAGATGGGGAAATGCCTCCATGAGATCCAGCTGTAAGGCATTTTCTCAATTACTGATCAAGGGAAGAAGGGCCCCTTGTGGGTGGTGCCATCTCTGGGCTGGTAGTCTTAAGTTCTATAAAAGAGCAGGTTGAGCAAGCCAGTAAGGAACATCCCTCCATGGCCTCTGCATCAGCTCCTGCTTCCTGACCTGCTTGAGTTCCAGTCCTGACTTCCTTGGTGATGAACAGCAATATGGAAGTGTAAGCTGAATAAACCCTTTCCTCCCCAACTTGCTTCTTGGTCATGATGTTTGTGCAGAAATAGAAACCCTGACTAAGACAGGGGAGAATATTAAAAGAATATAAATTCGAATTCTTAAGAACACTATAAAAAACTGGTCCAACTAGAACCACCTTACAAGCTGAAAGTAACTGATGTCATCTTAATGAAGGATACACCCTAATAAGAGAAATATACCAACTAAGGTAGAAATCCAAACTAAAAAGAATCAGAATAACTTTCTTTTTAAAAAGCCACAACTCAGAAGATTTTACCATTCAACAACAGAAATGCCCAGTAATCGGAATCTATTCAGAAACATGTCAAGATGCATAAAAAATACAACACATAAAAAATCCAGGTAGAAAGGGGCCAGAATTAGCAAGAATTTTTCAAATAACTTACAAATATGTTCACAAGGTCAAGAAAAGTGAAGACAAGAAACAATATAAAGTAATTCTCAACATAAAAATGTTATGCCAATTTTAAGATGCATTATTAGAATATAAGAACATGATACTATGAAAAAGATTAATAAGTTTCAAGACACTATTTTGAAACAGTCAAAAAAAAAAAAAAAAAAAAAAAAAGAAAAGAAAAAAGAATAAGGCCAGACGTGGTGGCGCACGCCTTTAATCCCAGCACTCGGGAGGCAGAGGCAGGCAGATTTCTGAGTTCAAGGCCAGCCTGGTCTACAAAGTGAGTTCCAAGACAGCCAGGGCTATACAAATATACAGAGAAACCCTGTCTCGAAAACAAACAAACAAAAAAGAGTAATAGCGAGACCATCAGCATGTTGGTTCCTCTGAAGACCCCACAGTCTGAAGGCCCCCTCCCCCAGGAGGACTGCTATAACCAGGGTCACAGGTAAGGGACATCAACACCACCACCACCACCACCAAAATAACCTAAGTAGCTGGGAACCCCTAGAAGCCCAGTGGACTTGGGATCCATCTCCACCCAGCCCCTACCCCCTGTGCAAACTCCACCTTCTTTCAGGCCTGCCAGTGCCTTCCATCTGGACAGACCATCAGCATGCCGGCTCCTCTGAAGACCCCACAGTCTGAAGGCCTACCAGGAGGTCTGCTACAGCCAGGGCCGCAAGCCTCCCAAGAGACTTGCAACAACACAGGGACACAGGAGGCAGGCTCCAGACAAAGACAGCCAGGTCAATTAACATGTGAGATAACCAACTGTGGAGAAGCAAGCACAAGATCATAACCAACAGAAGTCAATATACTCTTGACACCATCAGAACCCAGTTCTTCCACCACAGCAAGCCCTGGACACACCAACACACCAGAAAACCAAGATGCTGACCTAAATCCTATCTCATGAAGATTAAATGGAGTCCTTAAGGTAGATATAAATAACTCACTGTAAGAAATACAGGAAAACACAGGTAAACAGGTAGAAGAGGAAACAAATCCCTTTAAGAAATACAGGAAAACACAATCAAGCAGATGAGGGAATTGAACAACGTGGTCCAAGACTTGAAAACATAAGTAGAAACAATAAAGAAAACACAAAGGGAAGCCACCCTGGAAATGGAAAGGCTAGGAAAGAAGTCAGGAACTGTGGATGCAAGCATCAACAACAGAATAAAAGAAACAGAAGAAAGAACCTTATGCATAGAAGATACCTTAGAAATATCAACACAATAGTCAAAAAAATGTAAAACAGAAAAAAAAAAAAAAAAAAACTAACCCAAAACATCCAGGAAATCCAAGACACAATAAAAAGACCAAACCTAAGAACAGTAGGAAAAGAAGAGAGCAAAGATTCCCAGCTCAAAAGACCTGAAAATGTCAACAAAATCATAGAAGAAAGAAAACTACCTGAACCTAAAAAAAAGAGATGACTATAAATGTACAAGGAGCCTATAGAACACCAAATAGATGGGACCAGAAAAAAAAAAAAAATCCTCTCACCACATAGTAATCAAAACATTAAATGCACAGAACAAAGAAAGAATATTAAAACCTGTAAGAGAAAAAGGCCAAGTACTATACAGAGGCAGATTTATCAGAATTACACCAGACTTCTCAACAGAGACCCTAAAAGCCAGAAGAGCCTGGACAGGGCTCATGCAGACCCT